>NW_020664420.1:50128506-50188506 GCF_002925995.2 Terrapene triunguis
CTAAGCAACCTCCTTTGAGACCTTTCATATTCATTTCATTTTACCATTGTTGCCCGCCCTCCCCCAGTCTGTAAGCGACAGACTTTTTAAACTTCTCTAACATGTTAGTTTGCTTAGAAGATCCCAGGTCAAAATAGGTCTGATTGCTAGACTGATTTCCAATAACCCAATAGCTACATTACCTGGGTGGTGCTTAGCTAGAAATGCCAATGATGAACATTTTCTTAAATTTATATGGCAGCTTTGAATATTCAGTACGTGTTCCTGTATAGCAGCATTTTAAACCTTTTCCTCTACCCTGAGGCAGCTGAAAATATGACTTGAATAGACCATTCTCCTTTCTTTCTCAAAGAAGCAGAAAGAACATATGTTCACCCTTTGTATAAAAGCATATAGCTGGAAAAGTTTTTAATAACTAAGGTTTCTAAATGTGTAACCGGAATAAGGTGCTGTACTGTTTTGAGTGCTCGGGGAGATTTCTGCTGCATGATAAAGACATGAGTGAAGGAAACATTTCCTGGCAGTGAAGGAAACATTTCAATACAAATACTGTAAAAATAGGTGCTACACAATGTGTATGGTGTCTGTCTATAGGTTAATGTGTTTTCTATATGTTCATTGATATCTGTATGCATCTAGGTACTTACCTACCTATTTATCCACTTCATTATTTAATATTACATAGAAAATCCTGGCCAATGATTTCAAGTTTTACCCAAGGTCACACAGAAGATCAGTAGCCAAGCTTCCAAGCTGGATTGAAATATGACTCCTACTTCAATGCCCTAACCGCAAGAGAATAGTGCCTTCTAACTGCCTTTTTGGAATTTTTTTTCAGTTATAGTCATCTGCCACTTGTGACATTATTAGGTAAAAAGTATGCCTACATGAGTAAGATATACAATTTTACCTGATTACTCATGAGGCATTACGAGGCTAATGAACAAACACAAAAGGTGGCATAGGAGTCACTAAGCTCTTCACCACCAGGAGATTCCCTTAAACGGGTGGCATCTTCCCATGCCTGACTAAACCAATTTTGTGCCCAAAATCCACGAGTCTCTGTAGCACAAAGCGGGCACATCACAGTTGATAATCACACCTGTAGTTAGTTATTTTCTACTGAACAAATTAATATTACAAGGAGAGATTCAGCATTCCCATAATTATGTATGGTACAGAAAGAAACTCTTTGGTTGTTATAAACAGCCAGATGATGAGTCTGTACATTTCTAACAATACTCCGGTTAGGAACAATTAATAACTATTTGTCAAATGACAAAACGGTGCCAATTAGGTCTCACATGCAAATACTTTCATTCTGATTAGCTCAGAGGTCTGTACTTTCCCTGAACTCATGTTGCAGCCAGACAGCTCGCCTATGCAAAACTTTGGTTCCTGACTTGCTCATCAGATAGCACTAATCATTGTTTTTTAATCTCTAACTTAATCTCCTTTTTGAAATATTAGTTTTAAAAAAACTTTAAAAATTATGGTTATAATAGTGATTTCTAGTTATTTTTGGTTCAGAACATATGTAACAATTTGTACGTAGTGATTTTAGAACTAGGGAAAAAATGATGTGAATATTCAGCCAAACATTTAAATAGCTTTTAGTGATGCTTTCCCACTGCGTTCATTTTCTGTGCATGTTTGAGTATTTGCATTTTCTTGGCATATATGTTTATTGAAAGCTAATTGCAAACCCACAAGTTTGAGTATTTATGGAAACTGAACCTCTATTTGCACTCATGAGTCACTTCAACTCATGAAATCAGGGAAGAGAAACAATACCAGGTGATTTATCTAACCAATCACAGCTAAGCAATGCAGCTTGAATTCCAAATACCAAGTATCGAATACTTACAGCATATTATGATCAATCCATAGAGTAAAATAACTTTGAATCATTTAATCAAATTCAAATAATAAAATCAAGGAAAGCATGATCTGCTCAAGGATGTTCATGAAATCAAAAGGAGTTTAAATTCGTCTCCTAAAATATTTATCGAGAATTATTCACTCAACTCTAATTGATCTCATAATTCATTGAATGTATTAATGGACACTTCATCAGATGTCTATATCTACCTGTTAAATTCCAGTCAGCACCACACACCAAAGTGGGGGTAATATTATGCAGTAAAATTTAAGGTCCTGATACTGCTAGGTGACTTAGTGTAGGAAGGAGGCCTCCACCTCAGTGGGCTCCATTGACTTCAGAGGAGCTCGCATAGGTGAAGTCACTTGTCCATGCACCATCAGTTGCAGGATAGTGGTGTTAAATCTTGGTTCTGTCCCTGCCTCTTATAATTAATTATTCAACAACTGGCTCAAAGTAGCTTGTTTTTTTTATTTGGTTGTACTTAAAATGTGATCACTGACATGAAAGTTCCAAATATTAATCCTATTGAATGCATATGAAGGGAAATATCTCCTCTGCCTTTATGCTAAATTATTTGACCAATTGCTTGTAAAGGAATATATTGATCTGCCTTTAAAATGTTTTAAAGTATGACTCCACTGATCTCATCTAAGAAAAGTAAAAGACATTCTCTTTTTTCCAAACAGGGGAATATTCACTAATATTACAGGTAGTGACTATTTGTTTATCTGATGAAATTTTGCTAAATAAATGTTCCCAAAGACTGGAATATTCCTTGTGAAAAGATGTGTTAGTGAGTGGAAGCAACTATTGGTTTTTATTACCAGTAGAGTCATTTACTTTGTACCCTTCAGCATTTTTCTTGATTGTAGTAGCTGATGTCTGTCTATTGTATTTGACATTGGGGATTGTGTATTAATACATCAATTCATGTGAGCCGCTTCTTGAACTCTGCTACTGATGACTCTTCTCATCTCCCGGTTCCCTCTTGGATTAAATTGCCTAATTTGCAAAGGAGCATTTCTTACATTGTTTCTAAAATAAAACATCTAGCTTTTCTTCCCATAGATTTTGATTGTGCAATCAAAGAGAATCTTTGAGTCGACTCCAAAGTTACTTCAGGACTAATTAGATACTGAGTCTATGTATTTGCAGTTAATAAGCTTAAATACTGGGGGAACAAAATCTGTGAAAAAGATTATACTACAGATAATTAATAAAAATCAATTAGTTTGTTAATGAGTACTCTGCCATTACCCAAGGTGGTAGAAACCATGGAGAGGGGAGAGAATCCGAATCCCTGAATAGGACATTTAGAATGCCTGAGTCCTGCTGAGAATTTGAAAGGAAATAACTATAAGAAGCAGCACTACTTGGGTTAAAACTGGCTAAATTTTCTCTTGAGATTGCAGTTCCTCTAGCTAATAAATCTAATAAAAAAGTGATTCACCTTTAGTGTATGCTATAAAGCATTTTCTGATGCCTTAAGTACATTGCTCACTGCCCTGTATTAAAAACAAAACCCATAGTTGTAAATGTCAATGACTAGGATTGTTAGAGCTCTTGCATCTCCTCGCTTTAGTGTAAAAGCTGGAAACACCCATTACCTCTTAGATGACTTTAGGATAACATTTTGCATTCAGATATAAAAATGGCACAAAGTCAAACATGATCTGACAGGGAAATGCAAAATCTGCCTTCAAATAGTCCTTGGAATAAAAAAAGAAAAGTTCAATGGCAATGACTGTATATTTGCAAATACACTTTTGTAATACAGGAAATATACCTTGTTGCTAACAACTTTTCCTATAATTTAACCATTCACTATGTGGCAGCTGTTAATTTCATAAGGATCTATACAAAAGGAAATAGACAAAAATATATTCATACTATATATATATATATATATTCAATACTGATCTATATATTCATCCTGTAATTTCCTTTTAAAGCAGGTTGTGTTATAAAGTTATAAATCACTTTACTTGGGGGTACCACATGCCTTCAAATTTCTATAATTATTTTATAATTATAACTATTTTATAATTATAATTATTTTCAGGAAGTACTGAAAAATAACTATACTTATGAAGATTAAAACATTGGTGCCACTAAAAATTGAACTCTGCATATTATCCAAGACAGGAGCAATTATGGCATATATAGACACAGCATGAGTTTTATTGTTACTAAAACCCTCTGGTGGTTTCAACCTAACTCTAAATGCTACTTATGGTGGAAGAAGGAAATAAAGAAATTTTCTTGAACAGTAATATTATTTATTCAAATTTTTTCCAATCTGTGGGTCCCATCCTGCTCCAAATGGAGTGAATGGGAGTTTTTGCCACTGACTTCATTGTGAGCAAGTCCTACATATGGTGGAACATTGTGTACCATGATGACATGGCTAAATTCATATACGAGAGAAGTTTATCCAAGTCATTTATTGTCCCAGTGGTACAATAAAATTAATTTTCTTAATTGTGAAACCTACCCTGTTCTTGTTGATAGATAATGTGGTCTTTTAATTTTTCAGCCATAATTATGGAGATGCCAGTGTCTGTTCTTCTCTTGACAATTTCTGGCTGTGTGGAGAGAAGACAGTGTGGCCTAATGCATGAAGCACTGGCCTGGGAATCAGGAGACCTGGGTTCTATTGCAGGTTTTGCTACTGCCTTGCTGGGTGATCTTGGGGAAGTCACGCCCCATCTGTGCCTCTGCTTCCCCATTTCTAAAATGGGGATAATGATGCTGAATTCCTTTGTAAAGTGCTTTGAGATCTACTGGTGAAAAGTTCTGTGAGAGAGCTAGGTGGTATTATAATAATATCGACAAGGCTTGTCATCCAGTTATATGTTATACTTAAAAGAATGTTTATTCTTTGACTTGCCCATATACCCTCAAGCCCTTATTAGCATAGAAATACTTTTGTGCTTAAATACAATGGGACCGATTCACTTCTCTCTTACATCCATGCACCTTCATAGTTGACCTGTAAAAACTGCTACCA
Source organism: Terrapene triunguis (assembly GCF_002925995.2). NCBI lineage: Eukaryota > Metazoa > Chordata > Testudines > Emydidae > Terrapene > Terrapene triunguis. The sequence goes on from NW_020664420.1 coordinate 50,133,402, forward strand.
AAATATCTTTAAAAACAGAAATGCTCCCTACAATGTAAATATTATGGGTATAGGCCTCTAATCATATCCCTACAGTCACAAGTTTTCTGTCTGTGTACCTGAGATTTGCTAAGCAGAATATATTTTTCTGTGTCGGTCAAACTTTGGGAAAGTAAAAAAATACACACATGACTAGCTGCGGAGGAATGAGTCTCTGGAAGTATAAAATACCTACAATGTCTCTAATGGTAGATTTATAATTCTCTATTTTTAACCTTAAGTACTCTATCAAGCAAGGAAGCTCATTCTTGGCACTCATTAACCCCTTGATTACCTTTTCCATCAACCAACAGGAGCATAGCTTTGGCACTTATTAGCCTTTGATAGCTATGTGAGGCCATGGAGGCATAGCTACTTGTACTCTTGGATAGTGCTTGTCACAACCTCTGTTGAAAATTGTGGAAATATCTCATGAGGCATGAATCTGAAAATGCACAATGGAGTGGAAACAGCAGGGTTAATTCAAACATATGAGAGCATAATTTACATATCTCTGTGGTTTCAAATTTAAATAAACAGCTAAGCAATTTATTGATTAAAAATAATACAATCATTGATCCAATAAAAGATATTGCCTTATCTACCTTCTCGCTAATAACACACTCAGTAAGCCACTACTGCTAAGTAACTTCCATACATTTGGGGGGTTCTTATTAAATCTGAGCAAATACTGAAAAACAATTTCCATGAATGTTCACAATTTTTAAAAACCTCTCTCTCATGTTTGCTTTATGTTAATATTCTACTGATCAAGCTTACTAAGAGGAAAAGTGAATCAAAACAGTATATATTGCAAAAAGATAATTTCTACTTCATAGTCATGGGTATTCACATTCTAAGAATACACTTATCCAACTAAGGAGCATAAACTTACTATGTGATCAAAATTGCTATGATTTCTAATATTCTCGGTGACCTGCATGGCAGATGTATTGCAGATCAACAATTATCCCCTGAAAAATATTAGCATGTGATTTTTTGAGTGATGAATATATTTGAGAAAATTGAGATCTCTTTGTGGGCAATTTGCAAACAAGAAAAGGAAGGCCAAATTTATTGAATAAATTATTATTACAAATTATTTCTCCAGCTCTAATCATTTTGATCAATAGTCTTAACAGAGATGACTGCTACTCTAGATGCCTATTTCATTGCTTACATTCAATAAGCATATTAATTGCTCAATCGATTTACATTTAACTGGTCCAGATTTGTTTATCATTTAGACAAGGCTTAGGTGCTAAATTTAGAGTCTAAGACCCTGATTCAGCAAGCTACATAAGCACATGCAACTTTAAACATGCTTAATTGCTGAAATGGAGTCTATGTATCTGAGCTGAAATATTAGCTAAACTAGTACTATTTAAAAACAAACCAGGCCAGACAAATGGCAAATAAAACACTGAGACTATTTTATGTTAATTCACACCCTGTGAAACTTTGTTGATTTCAGCAGTGTTACTTGGTTTTTAAATTAGGGCAGAATTTATTCCACTCTGTCAAGGTTTTGCAATTTGGAATGAACATAGGTTTGTTTTGTTTTATTTTGTATTTTACTGCGTAAAAGTTCATTGACCACCAGCTTGGTACTGTTCCTGGCTAGTTACTGTTTAGTAGTAGCATATATTTTGAGGCCAAACAAGTTAACATTTTAAAAAATGTAGCTATGTTCTCTTTCCTACTCCCAACAGGACACTGATCTTCTCTGAGCCCATCTCAGACTCCAAGACTCTCCCTTGCTTTTGTCTCCTTTGCTTTCCCTCTTGCTTCTTGGTCCAGAATAACTTTAACCCATCTCCAGCGGAGCAGGAGAAGTCTTTACCTCCCTTTTGTACCTGTCAATGTTGGCACTGACATATGAGTGGCTCTAGGATAGGGATCGGCAACCTTTGGCACACGGCCCGCCGGGGTAAGCCCCCTGGCGGGCTGGGCCGGTTTGTTTATCTGCCGTGTCCGCAGGTTCAGCCGATTGCAGCTCCTACTGGCCTAGGCCCGCGCTGCTTCCAGGGCCGGCTCCAGGGTTTTGGCCTCCCCAAGCAGCCAAAACCCAAAAAAAAAAAAAAAAACAGCGCTGCAATCGCGATCTAAAAAAAGACGCGATCGCGATCTGCGGCGGCAATTCGGCGGGAGGTCCTTCACTCCCAGGTGGAGTGAGGGACCGTCCGCCGAATTGCCGCCGAATACCTGGAACTGCCGCCCCTGTCCGGAATGGCCGCCCCAAGCACCTGCTTGAGAAGCTGGTGCCTGGAGCCGGCCCTGGCTGCTTCCCGCAACCCTCATTGGCCTGGGACGGCAAACTGCGGTCAGTGGGAGCCGCGATCAGCCGAACCTGTGGACGCGGCAGGTAAACAAACTGGCCCGGCCCGCCAGGGGGCTTACCCTGGCAGGCTGCATGCCAAAGGTTGCTGATGCCTGCTCTAGGAGCTCCACCACTCCAGGAATTGAAATGTCAACACAAACTAGGTACCTTTTAGTTTATGCTTGCAGTGTCTACAGGTACAGTTACCAGCAGAACAGCCACTGAAAAACATTTTATTTGGAAACATTAAGGAAGAGGTGAAACAAGAATGTGCTATATCAGTGTTTGAGCCTCCTTACATCCCTTATCCCAAATTTCATGAGAATGACCATGACAGACTCCCAAGATGATTACTGTTCAATAGACCAAATAGTTGGCTTTTGCCAACTAGAAAAAAACACACCCGATAAGATGTTGTTTTAACAAAATAACATTTGCACTAATTTTATATCTTGATTTGAAAGACGGTTTTGTTTAATATTGGTATTAAAGTAAACACCCATTTTACTTATCACTGTATACTCACATAGTATATCATCAATTCTCAATACAAAAACAAAGGATGAGGGAAAAAGGAATATTACTATCCTTATTTTACATGCAGGGAATTGAGGCACAGAGAGTTTAAGTGATTTATCCAACGTCATACAGAAGATTTGGAGAGGAGCTAAGAATTTAACCAGGTCTTCTAATACTTTAAACACAAAATAATCCTTCCTCTCCCATGTTTATTCTATCAATACATGTCTATTCCACCATGGTGTTATAATATATTCTTTAGCTTCACTCCCCCCCCCCAAAATAAAAATATAACTTTCACCATGATGCAGTGCCCAACATTCAAAACTCTTCATTTCCTTTTGGGGGAAAATAATATTACCACAGTATTTGGAGTACTCCCTAGGTATTGAGTATTCCTGCAGTGAACAATGCTATAACATTGTCTAGTTACCAAAGACAAAACTGGAACGTATTTAAAGTCAACCACTTTACAATGGATGGTAGAAAAATAGGCGAGGAAAAGATAACTTCATTTCAAATCATAGGAAAAACAGGTTGAGTTGGGAATCAGCAGTGGGTTTTACCAATGGGAATTACCCAGGATTGTGGTGCATACTTCATTGCTGGCAGTTTTTAAATCAAGATCAGATTTTTTTTTAAAGCTATGCTCTAGTTCACACAGGAACTATTTTGGGGAACTTCTATGGCCTGTGTTATATAGGAGGTCAGACTAGATCATAATAGTCCCTTTGGGGGCTTAGAATCTTATGTTATCATATTATTTAATGATGACAAAAATATGAGTGACCATATTGTTGTCAATTAAAATGACATTTAGATATGCTTTAAGGAAGGAATGGAAGGAATTACTGATGTAGTCTGTGGCAAGTTGGAAAGTACCGCCCTATGAGCATAGTTTAAATGCAGCTTCGCTTCTCTGTGGTTTAAGTATTATGAAGATCTCAAACTTCTGCTCATGTATGACTGAGTTCCAGGTAGTAAGAATAATCATTTCTCTTCCTGATTTGACAATGACTTGTTAATCTCATTTTGGAGCGGAATCTGTGTGACTGAAGCAATGGAAGTGCTGTGTTGGTACCAGCTGTTCTTGTGCTGTCACTATACTGGTCTAGCAGTGTATCTTTGTAAGTTGGATAAAGATTAATATATTGAGGCTTTAGGATCAGTTGTAGGCAGCTAAGAGAAGTTCCTCATAAATGAAGAAGACAGAAGTGCCTGAACAAATGCACGACTATACCAGCTGGTAAGATTGTAGAAATGTTTGGTAACATCAAATATTAAGATATAGTAGAAATTAAAAAGAAAGCAGGGCATGGTAAAGGTAAAGTGAAAGATTTTGCTATTAGGCCATTGCTTTGATCATGAGGCTTCAAATATATCTATCATCTTACATCTGTGAGTCTGTATTAAAAGGTTAATGAAGTTTTGTACCTTTTTGGACTTGTTATAACCAAATTGCTGGCTCAGCAAATATAGGGAATTTCAGCACTATGTGATATATCAGGGAATTGGTAAAAGGGAAAAAAAGGTTAAAGTCTTAGAATTTATTTTTAAACATACTTTAAATACTGCTCTCATAAGGGTAACATGCTAATGCCATTGCAAAGGAGCTACACAAAACTCATCATCTCTTTTAGAAACAGTTTAAAAAAATTTTTTTCATGTGAGCCACTGCAATACTGTGATTTATATACAATGTATAGACCTAGCAGCAAATGCTTATCCTTGTAATGGTTTCAGCTAGACAACTGGTTTGTGTCCCTCTTGTAGTGTGAGGCTCATATCATAAGACTACATGTAATACTGATACTGTCATGTGTTAAATGAGCATAGCTTGAAGTATTATTTTTTTAAAAATTGAAAGGTTGTGTCAGTAATAAAAAGGTTGAATGGTAATGTCTCTAATTGAACAGTAAGGCCTCTTCCCTATTAAGTCACTCTTTCATCTGTCTTTTTAATTATTTCATTATCATTTTGTACTGCAGTTCACAATGAAATGACCATTTGTGTTTAAGTGAAAGCTAATTATTAGGACTGAATTATTGTGCAGTTTATTGATCCCTATGGTGGATTAAGGGCTTTAAGTTCGTCTAGACAGAATAGTTAGCAAAATGACAAAAGGAAACATATAAGACCCTTGGGAAGAATCCCTATGCTCCATAAGCAATTAATGCCTGCCAGGTAATGGAATTTAAGTTTATACTAAATCCAGCAGTGCTTTGACATTTCAACTGCCTTATAAACACATTAGTCTAATGAATTAAGACATATGAATTGTGTTTATACACAAGGAAGAACAGTTGCAAGTCAGGGATATTTTTAGGCTCTCCATTGATGGAATGAAAAATAGATAATTTTTCTCTCTGAATTTGATGAAAAATGAAATGTGCTCTGTGTCACATTTATCTCTGTTCATTCTACTCTCTGTTGATGGATGTGTATTAACAATTTCCATTTCCCAAAGAACCTTAATCTCCCTTATGGATGTGAAAAGTACGCAGTGATAAAACGAGGGGAAAACACACACACACAGACACACACACACACACAGACACACACACACACACACTACTGCTAAGTAAGAAGCCACACAGACCAGTCATCTCAATCCATTGCTGGGCAAGTTTAAAAGCAATCTGTCGTCATGTTGATGAGCAAACCACGGTTTGTGCCAACTTTTCAAACCTTTGCTGTTATTTATCAGAGAACATCCTTGAGTGCACTGCGAAGAGATCTGAAAGAGTGGATTTACCGGGTCCTCCTTTCTTATGTGACTTTTTGTCCATAAAGGTGGGCTCCATTTTCAAGGACTTTCTGGGCAATCTGCCAACTCTGAAGGGTTTTGAAAGGAAACATCATAGCTTTTTTAGTACACATTAATTTTAGGACTTTCCTTCACATACTTTGCTTAATATATGTGGCTCTGGTTAGTCACTGACATCCTCTTTTTAGTGCTTTTACTTTCAAGTTTCTTCTTTACTCAGAAAGACTAGCATTCAAGTAAGCTTGTGCCTGGTCTTCCAATTCTTATTCATGCAAGTGGTGCAGTGTAGTCAAAAGGACAGAGCACTGAGCTGGGACCCAGAAAAACTGTGTTCTATTCTTGGCTCTCTCGCTGTCCTGCTGTATGACCTTGGGTGTAAAAATCTACCTCTCAGTAGCCTCCTGTGCACTGTTTATTGGACCCTGTTGTCATACACTAAAAGTTCCTTAGTGGGCTTTGATCTACCTCACTTTGAAACAGGGGTAGTGCATGGCAGCAGGGTCCAACATACACTTAGTGCGTGGCAGGCTAGTGCGAGGTAGATTTTTGCTCCTCAGCTTGCAGTGAGCTAACTGTTTGTATAGACAAGCCCTGGGTCTGTTTCCTCTTCCATTCTTATCTTTCTATTATATTTAGATTGCAAGTTCTTCAGGGCAAGGTCTGACTGTGTGCAATGGGACCCTATTGCCAGTTGGGGTCTGAAGGCACTACCATAATTAAAATAAATAATAATGAACGCTGGTATTCCGTACTTTTGTGGTCAATGCTGAAGGCAATGGGAGTATGTGACTTAGCGAGGAATGTATTTAATGAGTATGGACTGGAAGATCGGGTCCTTTTCTTTTCTTTTCAATTTTCTAAATCTCGACCTTGACTAGATAATATGTGAATGTGCATACTTGATACAGTGTGCAATATGATTTGATCTTCTAAAATATTATCTAGGATGTGCTGTATTTAGTGTCTTTCCCCCTAAAGAAAACCCATGGGACTGTCTGCCTGGTAATTGTCATAATTCTGTTTAAAAATGGAAAACACTGCAATATTCGGTGGACAGTGAAAGGAGCAAGGTTTTCAATTTATTAGAATATGCATGTTGAGTCAAACAGACTGAACAAAGCAAGAATTGCATAGATTTGAAGTCAAAGAATATCTGTAAGGTATTTCAACATATGCAAGAAAACTGCCATATCAGCTAGCACTTTATTAAGCAATACGGTGGATGAGATTTTCACCCCTACTGTGCCACCTCTGAGTGGGTGTAAGAGTGCGGAGGTGCTGTAAAGCCCTTAGCCAGCCAGGGAAGAATTCTGCTGGTGCAGTTATTGCATAGGACCCGCTGTAGGCTGTCAAACATAGGCCTCCTTGAAAGAACCATGTAGGGAGCATGTTGGGGCAAGGCTGACAGTTGGAGGGGTAGGAGTGGGGTGTGTCAGTATCTTCTTGGTAGCTCCATCATCTACTGGAAGCCTGAACTGAGCTGCCATACCTTAAAACAGTATCCCTTGGGTTGCTCTGCAGTTGTTTTCTGCCCCCAGAGCAGCCCAAAAATCAGGACAGATCAAAGATGACTTAATATTCCCCCAGGACTTCAAATTAATAGCAAATAGTCAAAGCAGATGTTCTGCAAACAATCCATCAGCTGAAAATTGCTGTTCCTATCTAATTGGCAAATACTTAGAAATGCAAACAATATGCTAGTTATAGAAACTAAATTCATAGTGAATATGATTTAAAATGAATAGTTCCGATATCTATAATAGGAAACTAAATGATATACACTTTGGGTTAAGCTAAAGGAGGAGGAGAGGAGGATCACTTCAAACTCCCAAAATGAAAGTGCTGTGCTGATGTCCCTTCTCTAGTGTCTCTCATTTAGAAATCAGCCCTTAAAACTCCAATTCCCTAGCAAAAGTAGACTAATACAACAACTGTAGTCTACATTAAGAAACCTTTCTCAATAAACAGGTACCATAGAACCTCAGAGTTACGAGCACCTCTGGAATGGAGGTTGTTCGTAATTCTGAAATGTTCATAATTCTGAACAAAACATTATAGATGTTCTTTCAAAAATTTACAACTGAAATTTGACTTAATACAGCTTTGAAATTTTACTATGCAGAAGAAAAATGCTGCTTTTAACCATCTTAATTAAAATGAAACAAGCACAAAATGTTTCCTTACCTTTAAAAAAAAAGATTTAACAACTTTCCCTTTATTTTTTTTAGTACTCTACAGTATTTGCTTTTTTGCCTTTTTTTTTTTTTTGTTGTCTCTGCTGCGCTGCCTGATTGCATACTTACTGTTCCAAATGAGGTGTGTGGTTGTTTGGTCAGTTCGTGACTCTGGTGTTCGTATCTCTGAGGTTCTATTGATTTATTATTCCATTTCCATGTAAACTCACTTTGAACACTTCCTTTTCCATGTAGAATATCGTGTAGGTTGTTTCCCCAAGTGTTCAGAAGTGAGGCTCAGCACAAAATTCAGCTACAAGCATTATTTCTTGTCTGAGCACCACCCTGTGTCTCCCTCACATTCAATTTGTATGCAGTTTTTTTCTGTTTTATCAGCAGAGAGTTAACCACAGGGGCATCTATGGTCTTGCAGCTAGAGCACAGGGCTGGGAGTCAGGATAGTGAGTCATAATCTAAATACTTCAATGTGTGACCTTGAGCAAGTCAACTTCTCAGTGCCTCCATTTCCTCATCTTTGAAATGGGGAAGGTTCTTTTGTAAGACATGTAATATAGATATGCCTATGTACGTAATTATAAAATACATAGGACCTGATTTCTGCTCATCATATTTCTTCAGCTTTACCTGAGTTTTACTCCTTTAGAGCAGGGCCGGCTCCAGCTTTTTTGCCGCCCCAAGCGGCGAAGGAAAAAAAAGAAAAACGTGATTGAGCTGCCACCGAAGTGCCGCAGAAGAAGAAGAAGGGGAGTGAAGGACCCGCCGCTGAATTGCCGCCGAAGAGACCCGGACGTGCCTCCCTTTTCTATTGACTGCCCTAGGCACCTGCTTCCTTCGCTGGTGCCTGGAGCCGGCCCTGTTTAGAGCTCAGTTAGGCCCATAAACCCTGATTGCAAAAGTTTCAGATTCTCCACTGCCAAAAGAACATGTACCTCTTGAAATCACTGTGCTGAATATGCCTATGTTTGCTGATTATCTAACCATGAAGTCTCCTCTATTACTGAATCAGGTCCTTGGCACAAATATGATAAAAGGCATACTGGCTGATGGGCTTAGATTAACAATGAACCTAGTAATTGTCCGGAAATATATATTCATAAAAAGTCTTAAATCATGACATAGTGATGGGGAAGTTTTCAAAAGAAAATGAAATACTAGTAATCACAAATTAATTGAGAATGTTGGAGCTATTCCTTTTCTTGATAACGTAAAACTTTTTACCATTTCTTTGCCAACATCTTTTTTCAATTCAGTTTCAATTCTGTGTTTTAATTCTGTTTCAAGAGGAAAAGACATAATATGATAACTTTGATCACAAATGTTTAAAGAACTATGTAAGTAAGGTTAATTTCCTCTACATGAAGTAGAACCGATACACTAAACCAAAATATTGCAATATTGGCTTTAGTGACACCAGACCTGGAATGCCAAATTCTGTTTTGGCCAGATGGTTATGAAAATGGTAATGATAAAATGAAAAGTGTTTGGAGAGGAGCAATCAAAGTAATTTAGGCCCCCAATTAATCTCACCTTGCAGTTAGGCATGTGCCTTCTAAATCAGGACCTTACTTTGTTGGTGTGCTGGCTGATAAGAAAACAGTAAAACTAACAGTTTGGCTAAGGGGATGACTTAAGTGGGGCCATAAGTCCACTAAATAACTGAAGCTGCATACAACAGAGGGGAGAGGAATTACTGTAGAAGCAGAAATAGTTACTGTAAATTAACTTTCTCTGAATTCACGTGTAAAAATATGAAAATTAATTTACATAGCAATTTTTTCTAGAAAGTCTATGCACTGAGTCTGGTCAGGAGCATGGAAATCATGTAATTCTCTATGAGGCTATGCCTTTGTAGTAGAATTAATGTTTCTACAGCATTTTAGGAAGTATAACTAGAAGCAATGGGATGGAATTAAGAAAGGGAATATTTATACTGAACATATTTCATCTCTCTCTCTCTCTCTCTCTCTCCCAGCAATGGATCGTTTAGGTTGTGTAACGATTTCCCAAGGGATGTGAAGGAAGCCATGTTACTTGCAACATCTCAAACTGTACTGGACAGAATATCGTTAAATACATTAAATCATTAAATAAGTTGTTAAAATTGTTTTGCTCGCCTATTGCTCTGACCTCATCCACTTCTCTTTGGATTCCTCCATTGACTTCCCATTGTCATGCTGTCTGGAGTGGTTCATGACCATGAGTACTACCTCAGGGCAGACTGTCAGAAAACAGGGCAGACACCCCAAACTAGTGGTATGTTCTATAATTAGATTTCACCAACCAGAACTAATGTAAATTCCTGGATCACTATATCAGTCCTAACATGGAGTCACAGACAGTCCCCTTAGGCTCTCCAGTCTATCTTGCCACGCAGGCAAGCTGGATTAGTGATCAGTGGTCACTTAACACCAAAAATCACAAAATATTCAGGTTCTGGATTCAACTTTGCTGCCTTTAGGAATGGAGCCTGAGGTTCACTCCAGGAATCCTTGGATCCATGGGGCTTCTATCAAGCCTTGCCCAATTAATCCTTTTAATTTTCCCAGATCTACTACTGTTCTATGATTGATTGTCAAATAGTCTCTACCTAGGCCTCTTTTACACTTACTAGATAATGGGGCCTCAATATTTCCCTTATAGGTCCTGGATCTCTTGCCATGCTTAGCCTACGTGGGTTGGTGAGCTATGGGCTTAGTTCTCCAGGGGAAGATCCAGGAAGACGAATGGCCCTTCTGCTTTGTCTTCAGGTTTTCCTCCTTTAAATGAGGAGCCTCTCCAGGTCTGCATACCCTGCTGAGAGATCTTCCTGTTCCTACCAATTCCTCAGCTGATGAAATAGGATCAATTTCCTCAGTCTCTTGGCTTGATGCCTTTAAACATTTATGAGATTATATATTTTGAATAGTACAAGTTTTAGATAATAGTGCTCTCCTCAAGGCTGGTAATGTTGCACCTGGCATCCTGGTGCTGTCCCATAAAAGAGGGTGTTATGGAAATAACAAAGGCCTTTTGGTTAACCTTTTTCAACTGAGAACTTCAGTCATATTTTTTCCATATATTTATAAGTGCCTTAAAATAGAGTTTATACTAGAGCGCTTCCTCAACCATAACAATAGTGCTGTTGGCATAATGCAGAGATCTGCTCCTTCAAATACTGTTAGCTAGAGCACTCTAGCAGAATTAGTCTTTTTACATCACATTAGATGTTGTACAGTTACATTCGGTAAATACACCTCTTCATGATATAATTTGATAATAGGTTCTGTAAATTTAGGGCTTAATGCAACTCAAGAGATTGACCATCTAGTAATATGTTTTAATAATAATAATTGTGTAATCTCATAGTGCCTTTCATCAAAATGACCCTGGAGAGCATTACAATTTTATACTGTATAAAAACAGATTACCTTTGATTTTAAGAACAGATAATTTTGTTTATCCATTAGGGAATAATGCCACATTATTTTTCTTACAATGGGGCACTCACTTGTACCTTTATAGATGTACTTGGACAGCCATTTGTAAGAAAAATAATCTGGCATTATTCCCTTACAGTTTTTGTTTATAAAACAATAATCTTACCTAACAACATGTGATATGTATTCACCCATGGGCAGAACAAAAAAGCTGTTTAGTGACAATCTTGCACAAGAGTTTAGGGATGAATACTTTATGTAACTGATTTTTACATACTGGAGCTTGGTCAAATGGTAAAGCATTTTACACAACATGTATGCAAAATATTCCAGTGATTTTTCAGGATTTTGCACCCCAACATTTTCTGGGATGAAATTTCAGGAGACTAACAATTACTGATAACAAAGCATGCAAAAACCTAAAAAGTCACTTTCACGTGAATATAGCAATTTTAAAAATGCTGGAGAGGGTATCCACTAAAAGCTGTTAAATGCTAGGGATTGGGAGGTCCTGAATTCCTTATTTATTTAGGTCCTGATTCAGGATATTGAAGCATGAGTAGGCCCACTGTCTTTGACTGGACTATTTATGCACTTATTTAAACATATGCTGCCATACCATCTTGAATTGGGGCTTCAGATTGCAATTCTATGCAGTGTCCCATGCAGTTTACAAACGTGAGAAAAGACAGCTCTACTTCAAAGAGCTTACGATCTGAAAGACTGTAGTGTTACAAATCCTGTACCCCATCTAGTGCAAGCCATTATGGGGCGGTCTGAACATTCTGGAGTTACCTGGTCCCCAGGCGATTTGAAAACGTGTGTGTAGATTTTATGCCCTTTGAGGAAAAACCTTGCCTTTTGAGAGTTGAGGCGGGATAGAGTTGTAAGGCAACCAGCATACTTCTGCTGTCTGTAAAAATAAGTCAATATTTGGCTTGTGTAACACACCTGAAGTTTGACTTTCATAACAAATTTGAAATATAAATATTTTCCTCTTTTTCCTTCCCCCTCTGAAACATTGGAGGTTATGATAACTATATCCAGAATACTATATCCTATTGAAACTACTGGGGGGAATTTAGCCTTCTGAAACACTTTAAAAATAAACTCAACTTCATTCTAACTTTCATTATAATTATGGCAAATAAAGAGTATTGTGAGTTTATTCAGTGACTCTTATGGTTCCAGGCATGATCATTTTACAAAAAATGGTGCTTTAAGGATTAATTGATAAACTTAATGTTTGAGAAATGTTGAAGGCACACAGACCTCCAATGACAGTGGAAATTAGATACTTACTGCACTGTAACCCCTCTTTGCATTATTAACTAGCTTAAGATTGTATTAGAAATAAGCAGTACTCTGTAAGTAAGGGCTGCTCCGCATTAATATATGATGGGCACACATGGAAAAATTAGATTAATTTTGGATAAATATTCAAAGTTTGGCTGCTTAATTGATCCTTTTTCAGGGACTACCTTATGACTCCTTCCAGGCTCTTTCTCTCTCAGACACACAAAATCTCTCAGGATCCTCAGCTCTCCATATCTTGATTTTGTTTCATCTGCAGCAGTGAGCTAGAGAGGTGGGGTGGCTGGGGAGCCCATCATTTTCCTTTGAGAGAGTTCCCCTATGCCAGGGAAATGCTCTAGGAATTTTCATCAGATTAGTCACTTTGCGCGCTGCCTTAGTGATGCAAAGCGATGGTGACTCACTTGAGAATCTGGCCCATAGCATTCAAAGGGGGTGGTCAGGGGATCACACACTTTACATTTTGATTTGTGCAGCCTATTTTGCCCTTAATTTTCTTTGTAACTCTCTGAAGAGTTACAATTTTCAAATTCTCCCAACTCAGCTGAACTCAAACCAATTTTCAGCCCAATATTTAAAAGCACTTCTCCTTGAACTTCAAGACCCTTCTTCTCTCTCAACAGGAGACCGCTAATATTCACTGATTTTTTCCCACTCTAACCCTTTTGAAGACAAAGGGTCTTCTCTTCTGGCTTACTTCATTCTAAGGAGGAGAGAGTTATCTCATTTTCTGGTCCTCTGTAATTCAAACTATGCCTCCTGCTGCTTGGGGGAAACATAAGATGGTCTCTACAATCCTATCCTTCTGAGGTAATTGTTGGTCTCTATCCATTCCTCTTAAGAGCTAGTTTTACTGCTAGTGACTTAGAGATTTAAAGGGATTTTTTTTCTATTTTCTGGCTTTTTTAAAGTGATAGGTAATGTTTCAAAGCATATCACATTCGTCATTTAAAGATGACCAAATAACTGAATAATGCATCCAGATCACAGAGAATAAGAAGCAGTAGCTATAAGGGTGCCCACTTGTTCCTGCTACACAGCTGCACTGCACTGAGTGCTCTATATCTCAGTTCATCATATTCATGAAATCCATATCTGTGCTATCTAGGGAAATCAAAGGGAGTAAATTTAAATTGACACAGAGTGAAAGCAGATGGGAGTCCTTTACCCGGGTTACATACACAAAGGATGTTATTTTCTCTGTTCAGATTCAGCCTGTTCTTCTCCTGTTCAGTCAGTGGTGAGCAGTAGTCGCCATTCTGTCAGTTCACCATAACCCCACGTTATAGCTGTGGAGCACAGTATGGTCTAAACTAAAAGCTTTTTTCAGCTAACCTCATTGACAGACCCTGCTCCACATTGATCAGTGAAGGAGAAGTTTTTTTTAATTGAAAAACTATAGTAAATGAGATAAAAATTAAGATGTAGAAGATAAATGTCTGATGTGGAAGTAGATATTTCCCCCTTTAATGGAGACCAGGTATAGTACTTTGTATCAAATGGAACATTGTCTATTATTGGGATTGGGATTCAGGTCTCTTAAATCCTATTTTTGGCTCTGCCACTTGGTCATTGTGAGAACCTGGGCAAGTCATGTCAACTTCTCAAAGCCTCAATTTTCCCATCTATAAAGTGGGCATGATATTTTCCTGACTCACAGGGATGGAGTTGAATGTATGTATGATGGGAGCTTCCGTCTCGGTTAGGTTGTTCCAAACTCTTACAAACTTAAAGGAAGGAGGAATTGCTTTAATGCACAGATCTCTCCCAACATCTTTATTAGCACGTTGTGATGTGATGCAAGGCCTGAAGGGGTAAATTAGGCCTATTTACTTTAGGCTGCACCTAAGGCATGCAAGGGCCTAATTGCTGATGAAATCCAGCTGAGGGAGGAGCTGGGCACGAACTATAAAAAGAGGAAGTTGGTAGGCTGCAAGGAGGAAAAAAACTTGCAGTCATACTCCCAGATACAAGGGGGGAAAGTAGGAAGCAGTCCAGGGAAGGAACAGTGCGGACTGGGAGAGTAAAAGCCCAGAGCTGCTGGGTTGAGGGTCCCTGGACTGGAACCCAATGTAGAGAGTGGGCCTGGGTTCTCCTGCAAGCCACTGCTGGAGTGACACAGTAGGGATAGCCCATTTTGGGATGGCTGGAAGCAGTCTGGAAGCAGACTTTAATGATACCCTGGGAGGGGGGAGAACTTTAACTTGACTTAGCTGGAGGGCTAAGCCATGAAGAAGAAAGTGCTGCAGCTTCTGGCACGTGAGACACCATGGAGTAAGTGAGGAAACGGCAGGCTGAGTAACCACAGGAAGGGGTGGGGGGGGGGGTTGTCAGATCAGGTGGCTGAGCTAATTCCCCAGATGAGCCACAAGGAGACGCCACAAAGTGGTGAGTAGAGCAGACCCTGTCACACATTGCAGGGCACCGGGATTCTGCACAAGAGCAGTCAGTAGGAGTATGACATACATTTTAAATGACCAAAAGAAACTTTACTTCTGGCTGCCCCTCCTTTCTCAGCTCGTCAGCATTGCAGGCTACTCCCTGGGCCTATCCACAGCCCTGAACTCAGACTTTGCTACATCGCTGCAGCAATAGCAGCAAGTCCCCTATCCACCAGCCTGCTCAGTTCTTTCTCAAATGGCATTTATTTCCTCCAATCAG
Source organism: Terrapene triunguis (assembly GCF_002925995.2). Taxonomy (NCBI): domain Eukaryota; kingdom Metazoa; phylum Chordata; order Testudines; family Emydidae; genus Terrapene; species Terrapene triunguis. The sequence continues at coordinate 50,148,612 of NW_020664420.1, forward strand.
AAGAGGGATGGCTGCAGGAAGCCAGCAGGATTTCTTTCTAGCTCTCTAGCCAATCAGGGCTCTGGAGGGATGGAGAGCCCAGTTTTTTTCTCCAGACTGCTTGTCCCCAACCATTCAAAACTCTAGGGGCAGGGGCAGGACCAGTTTTCACAGCACTGCTGCTGCTATACGGCTCCACATATATAAAGTATTTTGAGATATGTATGTAATAGACCATAAATATGCAAAGTATTACCTGTTGAACATTGTCAGTAGTTTTATAATTTGTCTCTGAACTGACCCCTGATTCTGAATGAGAAAGAGAATGACATGTACTTTACTTTGTACATCTACTTTCCTGAGCTAAAATATTCCTTGGGTAGCTAAAGAAAATGGGAAAGAGATCTTGGAGTCATTGTGGAGAGTTCTCTGAAAACATCCACTCAATGTGCAGCGGCAGTCAAAAAAATGAACAGAATGTTTGGCATCATTAAGAAAGGGATAGATAATAAGACAGAAAATATCATATTACCTCTATATAAATCCATGGCACACCCACATTTTGAATACTGTGTGCAGATGTAGTTGCCCCATCTCAACAAAGATATATTGGAATTGGAAAAGGTTCAGAAAAGGGCAACAAAAATGATCAAGGGTATGGAACAGCTTCCATATGAGGAAAGATTAATAAGACTGGGACTTTTCAGCTTGGAAAAGAGATGACTAAGGGGGGATATGATAGATAAAATCATGCCTGGTCTGGAGAAAGTAAATAAGGAAGTGTTATATACTCCTTCTGATAACACACGAAGTAGGGGTCACCAAAAGAAATTAATAGGTAGCAGATTTAAAACAAACAAAATGAAGTATTTCTTCACACAATGCATAGTCAACCTGTGGAACTGTTTGCCAGAGGATGTTGTGAAGGCCAAGACTATAACAGGGTTCAAAAAAGAACTAGATAAATTCATGGAAGATAGGTCTATCAATGGCTATTAGCCAGGATGGGCAGGGATGGTGTCCCTAGCCTCTGTTTGCCAGAAGCTGGGAATGGGCGACAGGGGATGGATCACTTGATGATTACCTGTTTTGTTCATTCCTTCTGGGACACCTGGCATTGGCCACTGTTAGAAGACAGGATACTGGGCAAGCTGGACCTTTGGTTTGAGTCAGTATGGCTATTCTTATGGTCTTATGAAAATAAAATCCACAAATTAGGTTGAAGAGAAGGGCTAGATGAAGCCTCATTGGGGGCTGCAGGGGCCGGACCTTCTTAAAGCTACGAGTAATGTTAATGGTAAAATAATTTAGAAGGAACTCTCTCTGCTCCCTTCTTTACAAAAAGCTTTCTGTGCTCACTTCACATCTTTCCATCTCCTCTGTAAAAACAAACAAAAAACAGCCAAGAAAAAAATCATTTAAACACTGAAAAGGAGGGTGAAGAGATAAGCACAGATATAGATAGGGGTATGGGATTGGACATAAGAAGAAGGGGGCGGATGGACAGTACCAGGTCCGTACCAAATTGCATAACTAATGGGAGAAAGGATAAACAGCGTACAGTAAGATGTTTATACACCAATGCGAGAAGCCTAGGTAACAAAATGGAGGAATTGGAGCTCCTGGTCCAAGAAATGAAACCAGATATCATAGGAATAACCGAAACGTGGTGGAACGGTAGTCATGACTGGAGTACAGGTATGGAAGGGTATGTGCTGTTTAGGAATGACCAGAACAAAGGTAAAGGTGGGGGAGTGGCATTGTATGTCAATAATGAGGTAAACTGTAAAGAAATAATAACTGATGGAATGGATAAGACAGAGTCTGTCTGGGCAATACTCACACTGGGTAAAAGAACTACTAGAGCCTCCCCTGGGATAGTGCTTGGGGTGTGCTATAGACCGCCGGGATCTAGCCTGGATGCGGACAGAGAACTATTTAATATTTTTAGGGAAGTAAAAACTAATAAGAACTGTGTAATCATGGGGGACTTTAACTTCCCAGATATAGATTGGGGAACAAATGCTAGTAACAATAATAGGGTTCAGATGTTCCTAGACGTGCTAGCAGATGAATTCCTTCATCAAGTAGTAGCTGAACCGACGAGGGGGGATGCCATTTTAGATTTGGTACTGGTGAGTAGTGAAGACCTCGTTGAGGAAATAGTTGTAGGGGACAGCCTTGGCTCGAGTGACCATGAGCTGATTCAGTTTAAACTAAATGGAAGGATTAACAGAATTAAAACTGTGACTAAGGTTTACGATTTCAAAAAGGCCAACTTTAATAAATTAAGGCAACTACTTAGGGAAGTGGATTGGGCACACATATTTAGGGATCTAAAGGCAGATGGCGCGTGGGATTATTTCAAGTTGAAGTTGCACAAGCTGTCCGAGGCCTTCCAGAGAAAGGGAAAACGGTTAGTAGGCAGGAGATTTAGACCTAGCTGGATGAGCGGGCGTCTCAAAGGGGCGATTAAGAAAAAACAGAAAGCGTACAAAGAATGGAAGAGGGGAGGGATCAGCAAGGAAACCTACCTTATGGAGGTCAGAGCATGTAGAGATGCAGTGAGAAAGGCCAAAAGCCGTGTGGAGTTGGACCTTGCGAGGGGAATTAAAACCAATAGTAAGAGGTTTTATAGCCATATAAATAGGAAGAAAACAAAGAAAGAGGAAGTGGGACCGCTGAAGAATGTAGATGGAGTGGAGATTAAAGATAATCTAGGCATGGCACAATATCTAAATGAATATTTTGCATCGGTCTTTAATAAGGCTAATGAAGGGTTTGGGAATAGAGGCAGCAGGACAGAGGGGAATATAGTAGGGGGGATTGACATTACCGTATCAGAGGTGGAAGCCAAATTTGAACAGCTAAACGGGACTAAATCGGGCGGACCGGATGATCTTCATCCTAGAATATTGAAGGAACTGGCGTGAGAAATTGCAAGCCCCTTAGCGATAATTTTTAATGAATCTGTAAACTCGGGGGTGGTACCGTTGGACTGGAAAATAGCTAATGTGGTTCCTATTTTCAAGAAAGGGAAAAAAAGTGACCCGGGTAACTACAGGCCTGTTAGTTTAACATCTGTAGTATGCAAGGTCTTGGAAAAAATTTTGAAGGAGAAAGTAGTTAAGGACCTAGAGGTGAATGGCAATTGGGACAAATTACAACATGGGTTTACAAAGGGCAGATCGTGCCAAACCAACCTGATCTCCTTCTTTGAGAAAGTAACAGACCTTCTAGATAAAGGAAATGCGGTGGATCTAATATACCTCGATTTTAGTAAAGCGTTTGATATGGTACCGCATGAGGAATTATTGGTTAAATTGGAAAAGATGGGGATCGATAGGAAAATCCAGAGGTGGATAAAGAACTGGTTAAAGGGGAGACTGCAGCGGGTAGTACTGAAAGGTGAACTGTCAGGTTGGAGGGAGGTCACCAGTGGGGTTCCTCAAGGTTCGGTTTTGGGTCCGATTTTATTTAATCTATTTATTACTGACCTCGGAACCGAATGTAGGAGTGGGCTGATAAAGTTTGCGGATGACACAAAGTTGGGAGGTATTGCCAATTCGGAGAAGGATCGGGATATCCTGCAGGGAGACTTGGATGACCTTGTAAATTGGAGTAATAGTAACAGGATGAAATTTAATAGTGAGAAGTGTAAGGTGATGCATTTAGGGATGACTAACAAGAATTTTAGTTATAAGCTGGGGACGCATCGGTTGGAAGTGACGGAGGAGGAGAAGGACCTCGGAGTCCTGGTTGACCGCAGGATGACTATGAGTCGTCAATGTGACGTGGCCGTGAAAAAAGCTAATGCGATCTTGGGATGTATTAGGCGAGGTATTTCTAGTAGGGACAAGGAGGTGCTGCTTCCGTTATACAAGGCGCTGGTGAGACCTCATTTGGAGTACTGTGTGCAGTTCTGGTCTCCTATGTTTAAAAAGGATGAACTCAAACTGGAACGGGTACAGAGAAGGGCCACTAGGATGATCCGAGGAATGGAAAACCTTTCGTATGAAAGGAGACTCGAGGAGCTCGGTTTGTTTAGCCTAACCAAAAGGAGGCTGAGGGGGGATATGATTGCTCTCTTTAAATATATCAGAGGGATAAATACCAGGGAGGGAGAGGAATTATTTCAGCTCAGTACTAATGTGGACACGAGAACAAATGGATATAAACTGGCCGTGGGGAAGTTTAGGCTTGAAATTAGACGAAGGTTTCTAACCATCAGAGGGGTGAAATTTTGGAACAGCCTTCCGAGGGAAACGGTGGGGGCGAAAGACCTCTCTGGCTTCAAGATTAGGCTAGATAAGTTTATGGAGGGAATGGTATAACGGGATTTTAGTCAATTAGGCAATAACGTGCCATCGCTGGTAAAATGAGGGTCCGGCTGGAGAATCTTGCCTATATGCTCGGGGTTCTACTGATCGCCATATTTGGGATCGGGAAGGAATTTTCCTCCAGGGAAGATTGGCAGAGGCCCTGGAGGTTTTTCGCCTTCCTCCGCAGCATGGGGCAGGGGTTGCAAGCTGGAGGATTCTCTGCAACTTGAAGTCTTTAAATTACGATCTGGAGACTTCAACAGCTGAGTTAAGGGGAAGTGGGTGGGTCAGCTTTTGTGGCCTGCATCATGCAGGAGGTCAGACTAGATGACCATATTGGTCCCTTCTGACCTTAAAGTCTATGAGTCTATGAGTTTTATCCATGTTTGCTATTTATAAAATATCTCATCATACTCACAAATACAAAATATAGAGTCTCCAAGGTAGAAAAAGCACTTAACTGTACCAATTTGGGGGTTGTAAAACTGGAATAAGTCTCCAAAGTATGAAATGTTCAATTATTTGAGGTGACTGAGTTTGTTTTGTGAACATTTCACTCAAACATAGCATTGATCAGAGCCTATCTTGCTGATCGTCAAGCCACACACACATACCAGCTACACAAAGAGATTACAGTACAGCGATTTTGCTCTGAATCTGTTGACTTTTGACTCAACTCACTAATTATCACCAGTGTACCAAAGAGATTATTGAGAAAGTAAGGGCAAAATTCACATGGAATGAGTGCAGCATCTGTGGTGCAGTTTCTGCACAGTGCATAAAAATGCATTGTATAGGATGGAAGTCAGAATTTTTGCCCAAATGTTGAGAGTTTTTATATGAGAACTCAGGGGTTTATTCCCTATGCTTTAAGGACCGGTTCCAGCCCTCATTGAAATCAATGGGAGTCTTTCCATTGGCTTCAGTGCCAGTTGTGTCAGATCCAAAATGTCCAGTGAAAATTTGCAGCAGTTCTAACTTTGAGATCCCCAACATTAAAGCAATGGCATCTCCCCCACCCCCTTTGTTTTGACACTCTGGTCTGTGTCACTTGTTATGAAAAGGAAGTATTTTATAATGTGTGTAAGTAGTCTGAAATCTGTGTAAATGTTTTGACACTTGTATACTGTATGTCTTTTTATGTATATAAAATAATTGCTCTACTATCCATCATGTTATCAACCTGTGACAAACTGCATATATTTCAACAAAACTGTGCTATTTTTTATTTGTTTTCTCTCTGATATTTCAGCTACTTTCTTTGATTTGAAATTTTACAGACTTCAAAAGTCCATTGTAGAGGCAGGAGTAGGTTACTTTGTTCTTGGTTTATCTTCCTAAAAGAGATTGAAAATAAAAGGAAGGGAGTAAAAAATGTGTGATTAAAAATTCCATAAAAAATTAAATCTTACTTTTAAATAAAACAGATGTTGCTGTTTTCTTATCTTGTACCTAAAATTGATTACCTCTCATAATTAATCAATATACTTCTCATTTTTTGAAAAATAACAGCAGCAGTAATTGATTCATCATTAACTATTGAGTTTATTGGACTTTTAGTCAATTAATTTAAACAATGGAACTTCAAAAAGGTGTCAGGATTTCAGTCTACATTTCATATTAATGCATTTTCATTTTTATAACATTAAGAAATATCAAACATTTGAAAAACCAACAGTATTGCCCTTAAAAAGTTGCCAGTTTTGCCCCCCTGAAGTAAATGGGCAAAAATCCACCTACATAGATTAGGCCCCAATCCTGCATTCTGATCCATCAAAAAGGAAGAAACCGGCTTAGTATCTTTAAATATATATCAACATATACATTTAAAGTTGGTCCTGAACCAAAAAAACTACCCAGGTAAAATCCTCACATCATTTAAGTCAATAGCCATTTTGCCATTGATGTGAGTGAGGCCAGGATTTCACTCCAGATTTTAAATCCCAAACTTTCAGAGATTAAAAATCTAGAATCAGCCCCATTACTAATATAAATATATGAAGCACTGGAGCACCAGTGTTTGGCTAGTTACACACAATAGTATTATAGCTAACATTTTTTCATTTGGGTATAATTCCAAATAGACAAGCTAAAAGGAAACTTGTATCCACTGTAATTCATACAGTCTCTGCCTGTTCCTAAAATGATACAAAAAAAAAATCACTTAATCTTTTTTTTACAAATCTATTTTGTTGTATAATGTTATTTATTATTGCACAGCCCCTATGGTATGATAGGAACTTTTTTGCAGACAAAAATAAACACCTCAGGGAAGCGTACAAAGACTCTACTTAGAACAAACAATGTTTTATAGAATTTACTTTTAAAAGTAAGATGAAACAGATGTATCACAAGCTGCTTGAGGAAGGTAATATCCCAGAGATCCCTATTTGATCTCATTCTAGAAATGCATAATCCAGAACCATGCAATGTCTAGTTTAGCTAAATACATTAGTTTTTTCTAACTACTGTATCAAGACAGTAAGAGGGCAAGTACATTAACACCATTTTGTCCCATACCTGCTTATGAACTGTATATTTCCAAATTTTGAAGACATCTGGCAAAGACCAAACCAAAATTTCCCATTGGAATCTGTAAGACAAAAATTGGTACAAAAATAAGAAACTGTGGAATGGAACCCTATCAAAATTCATGTCTAATCTCAGCAAAGATGCCAGACTCTCCACATAAACACAAATCACTGCCTCTGGGCAACCACAGCCACTGTATTAAGTGGAAACAGTATTGAAACAAGAATTATTATGAAGGTTTAGGTCATAAAAATGAATCCAGTGTAAGAAGCTACGTTGACAGAAGAAATTCACAACAGAGACAATATTTCAGTAACATCTTAGCAGCAGCACTGCAAATGAAACATGAAACAAACCAAGAAATCTTCATTCTTGCTCATTGCATCTTTTCTGACAACTAATTACCAATAAAGTTTAATCTTAATCACAAATACTAAAATAATATGAATGATAAAACCCTTCCAGAAACTTTTTACCAGCAATGAAAAATATTCAAAATATTTTCCAGCCACCTGCTAACTTCTGGCTGCAGGCATTAACCATAATTATTTTTCATAACTTTCTTTTTGTAGTACAACCGGCTGGATTTATCCTAATGAGCTGCTTAAGTATGAATGGTTAAGTATTAAAATTACATACTTGAAATAAAATGTTAAGACTACAGTGCATGTAACACCTGTAAATATTATTGTAATGTATAATGTACATTTTATTGCTTTTATTTTTTCAGTCATGATTGTGGCATTCAAGTATCGTTGACTTTTGCAGCTTAGCAATTATTTCAGCTTGGCTTTGATGTTTAACCTCAAGGTCCTTTATTGCTCTTCATACTTGAATGCCTTGAACATTAATTACCACTAGGAATGGGCAAATCAATTTGGGTAACTTTAATCCCAACTTTTGAACTGAAAGAAACACTAACTTGTTTAAATTGTCCTCCTTTTCCTCCCTTTCAGAAAACTCCACATTTCTACTCCTTCCTTTATCTCAGCCCTCATTTCTTCTTACACTTCCAGCCTGAGCTTTTCTCTTTAAGCTTCCCTGTCTCCTTCTTCCACTCCTGCCTTCATACCTTCTTGTATGCTGCCCTTTAGTCTTCAGACAATTTTTACTCCCTCTCTCTCCCCCTTCCGATCACTTTTCCAAACTCTCGAATTCCAGTAATGAAAACTGGCACATGCCACTTTGTTCAATGTACTGGCCACTGTTTGCATTTTGACAATACGTTTAAGTTTGTCAGGGCAAGAACTTTCTGTTTTTGCTTGGCACATCATGTATCTGTACTATCAGTGACACCAACACTCACTATTTTATCATGAGTCTTGTGATTTATTTGGTGTTTTACTTTCAGGCCCCAGCTTCATGTGATTTGTGTGATTACATGAAAATCTCAGCTTTCATTTTTTTTAACATACATTTCTACCTCTCAGGGTTGTGTAAAAAAAAGTTGAAAATGTGAACCCTAAAAGCTCAAAACGCAGAAAGGAAATAAAACATACATATCTAATTTGGTTTAAAAATCATGAAATTTAAAAATTAACTCAATTTTTGGGAAGTAACCCACCAGTTCCCTCCTGGGTTACTTGGGAGCAGGCAGCACTTACCTGTGTGCCAGGGTGCCCGATGTTGTCAAAATTAAAGGAGATTCTGAGTATTCCAATGATGATGCTGGATAGGTGGGAATCTTCTATCTACCCCTCTGCTGCAATCCTTTTACTTATAAAGAAAATAAATGTTGGCGGTGCCTCCACCAGGTTGGGTCCACTGAAATGCCTTGGGAATCTCCAGGAATAAACCTGAGCTAATCTATGCAATGGGTCTAACTCAAAGGACCAATTATAAACAATATACACCCAATATACACTTAGATTAGAGTTAACACACCTTTACTTAATTTAAGAAAACATGATAGATTGAGATTAGTATATCACAACCCATTTAAATCAGCAGGTGGCACTTCAGTAAGACAATAAATGCAATTTACAGTAGTGAATTAAACTTAACCAACTTACATTTACACTAGCACCATTACTCCACCCCTGAGCGTGCACTCCTCTGAATGTCAGAGTTCTAAACACTTGCTTGCATGGGTGCACTTCAAGATGTTGAAGCTGGGGACGGCCCTCTTTTGGTCCAGTAAAACAGTCCAGGCAAGGTGACACAGGGTAGACCAATTCTAGCTTGGGATCATTCCAAGCTGCACAACTCCTCTGAAGATGGGAGTTGTTTTAATATAGGTCAATAACCCTAGGTCCTGATTAGACAAGAAGACCACTTTATCAGATGCAGGCAAACCCTTATAGTCCCTTTGATCTCTCCCTTCCCCTGCAAGCACTTCCCCAACCAACAAAGGTGATGGTCACGCTCACTGCCTTCATTGAAGACCAACCTCTGTCAGTTCTGGGCAGAGCAGCAGTCTCTGCCTTGGCTTTAATGAAGCTACCACCAGCCTTGGAGGCTTCCTGCTTGCTCTAAGCCCCAGCAGACTCTCAGTAGTAGCTTCTGGCTTTATATTAGTAGCTTAGCAGCTGCTCCTAGCTTGGACAGAGCTCCTCAGAGCAATCTCCACTCCCCTACCAGGATCTTAGCTCCTCTCACACAAGATGGAGACCGCCCCATGTTCTCCTTATGTCCCTTGGAAATTGAAGTCTCTCTCTCTTCCCCAAGGCAGCATGAGAATTGCAGTGACCAAGGCTGGATTGCAACACTCATGATCTTTCCATCAGGAACATTCCCAATTAAGTTCAGAGTCCCCTCTAGGAGAGGGTGTCTCCATGTAATAGTAGCACCAACAGGAGAGGAGAATGAGCTGCCCTTATACTAAGTTGTAGGGCCAAAGATATGATTCTTTAGCTCAGTGGTTCTCAACCAGGGGTACGTAGCAGTGTTCCAGCACGTCCCTCGGCCCGCGCTGCTTCCCGCAGCTCCCATTGGCCTGGAGCAGTGAACTGCGGCCAGTGGGAGCCGAGATTGGCCGAACCTGTGGATGCGGAAGGTAAACAAACCAGCCTGGCCTGCCAGGGGGCTTACCCTGGTGGGCCACGTGCCAAAGATTGCCGATCCTTGGGCTACAAAAAAAGTACTAGCAAACTCCTGGAAAGGGTTCTAGTAGTCTGGAAAGGTTGAGAGCCACTGCTTTCGCTTACTGAACTTGTGCCTGCCTTTACTGATCATGAGTTCTAGGAATTGTGCCTGCTTGTACTAGCCTACCAAGAGGTCCTGTAAGGCTCCTCTGCCCTTCTTAGTTTTGGCTAAAAAGGTCATTTGTGAAGTATTTCCAGATTTGCCAATTTGGGAAAGATTGGAAATCTCACAAGATCTGATTCTCATGAGGTTTCAAGCCCACTTTTCATGGAGGCTTATTTTAACAGAACTTCTAAATCTTTTGGAGGTTTTGCCCACCACTATTTTCCTCATATCAGGGCGGTGGGTCCTCCAAGCTTTGATTGTATATCATATTTTCATTTGGATTTGTAAATTTCCGTGGTGACCCTTTTCTAGTTGGGGTTTTGTAGCTTGTTTCGTTTTCCCTAAAAAATCCTTTGAATCCCCACCAGGATGTTCATCATTTGTCAGTTTAGACAATTACAGGATAAAATAGTATAATAAATCACTCAGAAAATAATGCACAGGTCTGTCTCATCTTACGCTGAGGTTACATTCCGCGGTCAGCGCGTAAAGCGAAAACCGCGTATAGTCAAAATTACATTGAGTTCAATGGCGGGCGGAATCGCCCACACTACAGGTACAGTATTAAAATTGTTGGGTTTTTTTTGTTTTTGCCAACCGTGTAAAGCTGAAATCGTGCATGTTAAATGCGTGTAAGATGCGACAGACCTGCATTTGTTCAACTATATTTATTTAAATAAGTATAGGTGAAAAGTTAAATCCGCCTGTAACAGGAATCAGATGTAGGTTTCTAATTATATTCAGGACATCTGTTTTGTGGCTAGGCTATTTTAGAGTGGGTCTCCGTCCCAACATTAAACTCTGATTTGCTATAGATTTCTTCATATACTTTTTTTTCTTTCCCAGTGATCCGAGTACAAGTAGAAACAGATAAGAGCTGGCAGTGTTTGTTTTATTGTAAACCTTATTCAGCCTGATATTTAATTATGTTTCCATGTGGATTTGTAATGTGGATTAATAGTTTAATTGTACTCCTGTGATTAATTTCTGTTTGTTCTAATTTCTTTTTTGGCTCTTTCTTGACCTTGAGGTGAAAAAACACAGAAGATGTATTCCCTCAATTTAATGCCAGTCTGAGGTGTTTCTCCTGCATCATCAGATCAATGAAAAGTAAATAGCCTACACTTCTTGTTTCACAGTGCAGTATTGATCTTTCTTCAGCTTTTGCTTCCCTTTTTTCCCTGCGTCTTGTGTCTTTCAACCCCTGGGACTGAAGTGATTGCCATAGATTGGACAAGCTAACAAGCGCATGATAAGGAACTAGTGTTTTGTGGTATACTCACATACAGATGCTTGGTATATAAAGCCTGGACCTCTCTGCATTGAAAGAGAGGTGCCATTTTGTGTATGGCACAAGTCTGTATGAAAAAGAACCACAGAGAAGGCACTAGAGCAGCAGAGGATTTTAATCTTCACACTGATCTTTTATTTCTACAGCTGGTGCCAAGCTGGGTGAGGACATCGCTCCTCTGAAAAGTAAGACAAGTAGCCTGCGAGGAATGCCATAAGCTTTTTTGCTTGGGCAAACATATGGTACAGTGGCAGCCTCTGGGTAAGTCTGAACTTAATCCTATAGTGACCATATTATTTTTGTCAAGCCCTATTTGAATTTTGAGCAGCAGAGACCTTCAGAGAAAGTTTGAGAATTGCAATAGAAATCATTACTTTCTGGCAGAAAATATGACCGTCAGTATCCTATAATATATTTTAGAGATGTGCTTTGAAGTTAATACAGAAAACAGCTTAAGAAACTAATTCATGCTGTAAATTAAGTATTGAATTTATCTAATTTCTTTGTGGTGTTTTATGTTTTTAAAGTTTGCTTTTTTTCAGAAGAGGATGTGAAGTAGTTTTCCTTAAAATTTATTATAATGGAAATACCTTACTTTGTAAAGCATAGAAATACTCCATATAGTGTCTACCTGTCCTCAAGTGCTACTTAAGTTAAGAAATCACATATTTTTACATTTCCTTTCTGGGCCCTTCACTGTCCAAAGTGTTCCCTGGCACCGAAAAATGGATAGATGAATAATTTATATTCTATTGCATGCTATGCAGTCTGTTGTTTCTTTTGAATAGGTAGATATTTGTGCTGTGCAGTTCAGAAGTTTTCTGACATTGCTTTAGGTGTATGGGAATACTGTTTTTCTCTGTCTCCGGGTGCTTATTAGTCTCTGGTACCATTGGAGCACAGCAAACTAATGTAAATATAAATAAGTAATTTATCCTTTATTTTTTATGTCATCCTTCAAATACTTAGCCTGAGCATTTGTGGCCAAGTTATCATACTGGCTCCAAAATAGCAACCACATATGAGCTCATACAAGACATGAAAGGTGTTATACAGACTAAAAAGAAAAGTTACAATTTTCCTTTATATCTAATCAGTGATATTGTATATTTAGTATTTAAAAAGAATGAATACACAATCATGGAGAGCATACTGTTATACCTTACAATATTTAACTAAACATTAAACTCTCTACTATGCAAGACCAACAGCAAATAAGTTCTTGTATTCTATTATTACTACTAACAGTACAATGATATATGAGTTTCATATGTCCTATGGACACCACTGCAATGCGGTTTATTGGCAGTATTTTCAACAGTACACTTTTATAATGTGAACCTTTGTTGTTGTTGGGGTTTTTTTTAAAAGCAAAACAGTGCACACTACACAAATTATGTGTAATGTTGGAGATATTCTATCTCTTTCTAGTTTTATGACATTTTACACTTCTTGGAGCTAGATCATTGTTCTAACCCAAGCTATTATGTAATCCTTAGGGTAACCCCACTGCTGATTTGAACGCTATTAATTTTCTATTATAGTGTGCTAAAGATGTTCTACAGCGTGGCGCTCACCTGCATTATTGAGTCAATGACCAATTGCAGAGTTACTCTGTGGTGGTTGGAGCTTAACTCAACCCTTTGGGATCTCATTTATTATTTGCAGATATTGATTTTGGAAAAAGGAAAAGCTAAGATGTGTGATTCTAATACCAACTTAGACCTAGCCTACAGCTGTTAACTCCTAATGGTCTGCTTACTGTGGGTATGTGTTGTTTGAAGCTTGAATTCTTTACATTTTTATGTACAATAAACTATTTGCTGCTACTCCATAAAGATTTGAAAGCAGTCATATAATCTTAGTCATATAGCACCAAAGTTATACTTTTTTACCTTTCAATATTTAAATTGTTTAAAATTAATGATAATTCTGATTCCTTAACAGTGCACTATTTAATGAGACTAATTTAATGAAGACAAACCCAGTGCTGTGGTTTGCGAATTTCTTGTACTAGTTATACATTATAAAAGCCATGTGGGAAAATGTTACACACTAAATAGAATAACTTGTCCCCAAACCACCCCTAGGGTGGTTGCAGGACAGTGATCCACAGTTGTGTATCTATTTGCAGGATCAGACCATACCTGTGTAGTAGAAACTGACCAGCTTAGGGCCTGATCCAAACCCATTGACTTCAGTTGAAAGATTCTCATTTACTTTAATGAGTTTTGGATCAGGCCCTGAGTGTGGCTGTGTGCTTCCATATCTCAGTCATTAGTTATTTAATACCTTTATGGCAAGTTCTTTCTTCATCTCTTTCTCCAGTGCTTTACCTGATTTGAAAATTTCCATTTCCAACAAAGATGAAACTTCTGAGGGAATTGTGAATGTAACTGTTCCTTATCATTCTTCAAATTAAATTTGTTTAAAATAGACTGCATTTCAAAAAGTTTGTCAATGGCACTTCTGAGGCAATAATTGTATACAGTGCAATCACAGGTTCTATTGACTTTACCACCTAGGGACCCACCATACACAGGATTACTCCTGGAAGAAGGCTTGCAAGATTAGGCCCTATTTTTTTTTTCCAGACTGGCACACTCTGAACATAGCATTCTTATAAGAAAAATAAGTACAGAACCATTCTGGAAAAAAGTGTTGAAGCTGGAGGACAGTGTTATGTACATTATAGTGAATAATTTCTTTAGTGAAAGAGAGACCTGTGAAATGAAGAGAATCTAATACTGTGAGCTCCTGGGGTCAGGGATTGCATTCTTCTTGTGTGTTTGTACAGTGCCTAGCCAATGGTGCCCCAATTGTGAATGGGGCCTCTGCGTACCACTGTAATATAAATATTAACAATAATAACGTAAGAATTCAATTTCAGAAAGTACCATATAGGATATCTAGGAGACTGTAGCCTGTAAAAGCATCAATGTAACATTTGGCAAAATGGTAGGAACATATATTTGGTGCATTAGCTAATAATATTATAGCAAACTTTATCCCTCTGGTTAAAAGCTTGAGGACTCAGTCTTTCTGTAGGGCCCTAAATGAGTGTTGTTGGGAATGGAATTCACCCCTCCTTAGCAGACTGCAGGATTTCAATGCAGTTCCTGCATACCTCCAACCCCAAACCAAAGGCTGTCACTGTATGCACTGTTGCTCTGAACACTCAGGCAGGATGTGAGAGCCACTTTGGTCCATGAAGTTGCAGATTTCATAGCTCCTACTTACCTGTCATGATCTGATGACCGCTTGTATGATGTGCCAGGACTGCTGAGGTGCCCTGCATTGTCAGCCCCACTGTGGGCCCTAGATAGTGGGCTCTGTACACCAGGTGTGCTTCATTTTAAAGGGAATCCTGCCTATGAAATCTGAAGCAATCACACAGCTGTAATTCACCAGAGGAGCCACAGGTGTAATTTAATGGTCTTTAGAAAAATGTCTGACACAGCATTGCAAAAAAGACCAATCTACAAAGTGAATAAATCTGTTAGAGCTGCAGTGAACTATCTGTGTGGATTAGAATTTGCTTGAATATCAAAGGTAGAGAATTTCAGTGGGTGTTACCATTTTAACTTCAAGGAAACTGTCTAGTAGAGTGCTACAAACTTTGAAGCTTACACTTCACTAATATATTCAACTTTATGTTCATATCACTGTATTCTTGTCTTCTCCTTCCTCCCCTCCCTGTTTTCTACACCCACCTGTTGCATCTTGTCCATCTGTAGATGTAAGCTGTTTGGGACAGGAACTTTCTTATACTTTATATTTGTATAGTGCTCAGCACAATTGACACCAATATTAATTGGAGCCTCTGGGCACTACTGCTATGAGTGAATAATTATCTGATGCAAGGAATGTGCAGTGCAAAGAGTGGAGGCAACAATGATTACTTCACTGGACTGGAATAATTGACTAAGATATGACATGCAAAACTGCGATGAGAAATACAGTATAAGTTAATAAAGACAGGAAAAATAAGAAAAGAGAACACATGCTCAGTTGACATAAACAACAAACTGGAGTAAATGAAGGATTTCAGAAGTACTGATAGATAAAACTTGGGCTGTATTCTTTATAAATATGGAGGTTAAAAAGTGGACTTCGCAAAGTGTTCAAGAATTCTAAAGATAACATCCACCATATTCTATGATCCAGTGAATTTTTAACCAAGACAATAACCAGGATACAGAAATATGAACTAAAGGAAAGTTTATGCACTAATGGAATTTGGCCAAAATTTCTTTACATGGAAGTCTAATAATGAATGGGAACTACAGGAACCACAAGAAAACAATAAAAATAATAAATATGCATTTTGAAAAAGTTAGATAACTATTAAAAAGAAAACTAAAAAGTCACTAATACGTAGAATGCTATTGACCCTTTGTTCATGAGTCATCAGCAAAAGTAGAATGCTGGACCTTTGGATCCGCAGCATGAACCTCTACCACTTGAGCTAATGGAGTACAACCGATAGAAGTAACAACTGAAAGCAGGAGTTTACCGTGGAAGTGTTAGGCAACCTTAACTAAAGTCATCACTGCTATAACTTTTTTGCATGTATTTATTTATTTACATGTATGGTACAATATGATGGTATACTTTGAAAAAAGAAATTTTAGTTATAATGAATTTACACAAAAATGTTCAAACTTGAGTGCCTAAACATAGTCACGTAAATGCAGAACTTTGGTATTTTAAAAACAGCATCTAGAAAGAGTGAATCAGTAGATGGAATAAAGGATACAAGAAGCTGACAAATTGATAATTCTGGTAGCTAATCCACACAAAATTGCCCAGTTGTCCTTTAGTTTAACTACTCTCACTGTCCTAATATGATACAATAGCAAAATAATAACAAGGTTGCATGTCTAATTAGAAGAATGTTATAGAAGAGGAAGATTTTTGTTTAATCAATAATGCACATTAGCTACAGTTCATTAAATTCAGATGATTCTTCATACTGCTGTAACACTTCCAGTAAACAAA
The DNA here is from genome assembly GCF_002925995.2 of Terrapene triunguis. NCBI lineage: Eukaryota > Metazoa > Chordata > Testudines > Emydidae > Terrapene > Terrapene triunguis. Next base: position 50,164,926 of record NW_020664420.1, read on the forward strand.
TTGATTTCCTGTGTGAGGTTGACTTCTAACCACTTGTCAATTTCTGTAAAACACTTAGGGCCAACTTTTCAAAAAGATGCCTCTGGATTCACAAGCCAAATGGAGAATTATTAGGATAGTTGTATTTTTACATTTCCAACAGTTGGTGCTTAAGAGCATAAATATTGCAAGTCTAAATAAGAGCACACAAACATGGTGGGCCTGCAGGGCATGGCCATCTGTTTAAGCATGCAAGGGCAAATTCAGCATAAACTTGTAAATTCCACTCCTAAATGTGGGGGTGGAATTTACTTTTATGTAAGGATGACTTCCTGCAGAGTTTTGTGTCACTCTATTTCCTATAATTATGGATATATAAGGTCAGATCCTAAGCTAGTATAAATCAACATTGCTTCATTTATTTCAGAGGAGCGATGCTGACTTACACCAATAAGGATCTAGCTCCTCTATATGATTTTGACATTGATTTTTTTTTCTTGATAATTTTACAAATATAATTTCTTATGATGTGGTACAAAATACAAAGGGAAAGTACAAAAGCAAACACCAATATAGAATTGTATTAAATGTTGTTAATTACTTGTACTTCTCTGAATTCTGAATCTAAGCCCGATCCATTCATAAATACTCAGTCAGATAATAGGTAACTTATTCTAGAACAAAAAGCATTGCTTCACAATAGCATCATTATGATTGCCCCTCACAAATCCCAAATGAATGACATAGGATCCTCACCCCTGCTCCAGACACTTTGCCTGGCAAGAGGGCTGAAACAGCATTAAAGAATCCTAAAAGCCCTAGTTCCAATTGGGGGAGGATTATTCTGATGTGTGAACTGTGGAAGACAAGTGTATGGCTGCCTCCTGAGGACCTCTTGTATAGGGGATGTGCTGGGGTGAAGCTGGGGGTGGAAGGTCATGTTGCACTGGGGCCTCAGCACACAGCACTGCACTGATTCTGGGCAGTCGTGTGGCACAAGGAGCAGCCCTAGGAGGCTGTGGTGACTTAGATCCTCAGGGTTGTCTGGACAAACCCAAGATCAGGAAGGCACAAAGGTAGCTTAAAGCCATCGTAGTCTTTAATACCCCTCCCTCCCCGGTTGTGACTACAGCACTATGCCTCTTAGGGTGTATCTACACTAGCAGCTGTATACATGTCCATGCACGGGTTTGTCCCATAAGCCCTTATTGTCCACACTGAAACCCCAGAAGCACATGTCTGAAGGAGAGTAGAGGGTAAGTAAGCTAGCATGCCAGAAGGACATTGGTAAGTACATGTCTTAGGCTGTGGCATAGCCCCATACCCATGCCTGTTTGCAATGTTTCATTAATCGTTCTCTCCTATTACCACAATGCACTGAGCCCTTTTCTCTAGGTCCCTGTCCCTCTGTGTCCCAGTAGCAGTGTGCTGCATTAACTGACCACAGCAGAACACCTTTCTGCTGCACTGCTTACATGTGAAAATAGGAGCCAGTTCCAAAACCAGTTTCTTGCCCTGCTGACCATGCCTGGCAGCTAATCCATGTGTGGGCAGAGGATACCATACATAGGGCCCTACCATATTCGTGGTTATGAAAAGCACATCACATCACAGACCATAAAATCTGGTCTTCTCCCCTGAAATCTGTTCTTTTGTGTGCTTTTACCCTATACTATACATATTTCATGGGGCAGACCAGCAGAACTAAGGGTGGCAATACTATACCATGCCATCCTTACTTCTGTGCTGCTGCCTGCAGAGCTGGGCAGCTGGAGAGTGGTGGCTGCTGACTGAGAGCTCGAGCTCTCAGTCAGGCAGTAGCAGCACAGAAGTAAGGGTGGTAATACCATGCCATGCCATCTTTACTTCTGTGCTGCTGCTGGCAGTGGCTCTGCCTTCAGAGCTGGGCTCCCAGCCAGCAGCCACCACTCTCCAGTTGCCCAGCTCTGAAGGCAGCGCTGCCACCTGCAGCAGCACAGAAGTAAAGCAGTACCGCAACCCACCCTACAATAACCTTGCGGCACCCCCTCCCAACAACTTTTTGGCTCAGGACCCCTAAAATTACAACACCGTGAAATTTCAGATAAAAATATCTCAAATCATGAAATTAATGATTTTTAAAATCCAATGATGGTGAAGTTGATCAGAATGGACCGTGTATTTGGTAGGGCCTTAACCATACGCCATGTATTCGGCCAGAGCAGTAGGAACATTCATCTCTACTGGGAAATTTCACAGAGGCTGAAGGAGACGGGCATTCAGCAGACTCCATCCAAGTGCCAGGAACACATGAAGCACATAAGGCTCCTGTGCAGGAAGGCCAAAGACTCCAACAGTTGGCCTGGGAAGGCTTGTTGTACATGTCCCTTCTACGAGGAGCTTGACTGGGTGTTGTTAAGAACTCCCACTACTGAGCCTGAATTGGCTCATGATCCCCTGCTTAACCCTGCTGGTCTCACTTTCTGAGAGGACACTGATGAGGGCCAGTATGAGGAGGGAGCAGGAACCATGCAGGTCTGGATGTCCCAGAAGATCCAGAGGATGAAATACATGTGATTCTGCATCTTTACCTGGTGAGCAGATTGAAGAAGCCCCCTCAATGAACAACCCCAAGCCATGGCAGGAACCAGAATGTGAAGCTGGTAAGTTAGTGGCCCTGCACCCACCCCATCAATATCCCTATTGCTCTGGTGTTAAATTCCCACTTGTAAGATCAAGGGCATTTAAAGTACTGTACACTGACTTTTCCTCCCTGGATAATATGCTGTGCATTGGTATGTCTCTGTGTATTTGAACCACAGCGCTGAAGCCATAGCATTATCATCCTCCGTCCCTTACCAAATCCCTCCACACCCTGCATCCAGTCCCCACTCTGCTCCACCCTGAAATGTTCCTCAAGCAAGACAGTTCTAAATCAATAATTTGTGATGAACCATAATTATGCATTTGGCTTCTAAAACTGTTTTTTTTCAAACACTTTATACAGGAAAAATCAGTACCGCTCATATGTCTGTGCATTGTTCAGCCGGCAGCAATGGTCCTGGGACCTGTGGACTGTGGGGGTTAGTTTGGAAAGGTTCTGGTTGGGGAAGGGAACAGAATACAGTTGTAGAAAGCTGGCAATACTATACAGCTGACAACAGTTGGTTGTCTAAGGAAAAGTTAGTCACAGCCGTCTTTTCTCCCTTGGAAGATTACAATATCTTTCCAGCCTCTGTCCCTGATGTCTGCCTTTTCCCCACATACAGTCATGCTGCCCATGCCAGGGAGTGTGGGTGGGAGAAGGATCAGGTCTGGTGGTTGGTTAAAAACTGCAGTGTCCCTATCATGGCCGGGTCATGGGCGGCCAGACATAGTAGTCAGAGCCAGAGTCCACAGTCACAAGACAGGAGTCAAGAATCAGCTGGATCAGGAGGTCAGAAGCAGGACACCAATTGGAGATCAGAACCATGAATCAGGATTGCAGGACGGAGCCTCAAACTGGGGCTGGGCTTTATGGGTCCCAGGTACGCAAGCATCAACAGGCTGCCAGCTGGAGGGCTGGCGCATGATTGTTCCTGCAGACCCAGGTTCAAGACCCATTTGGTCATGATGGTCTCTTTCCAGTTGTCTGAGGCAAGTGGTTGTGGTGCTGAGCTGAATTTCAGGAACCCCAATGAAGTTGTGGTGTGTCTCTTTTCCTGTCCATTTCACCATTATAAAGCAGGCACAGAGTCAGGATTTTCTGGTATAGCCAAGCCAAGGGGAAGTTTATGGTTCAAATCTCCTTTTGCATTAAATCCCCCTATTGTAGCTGAGAATATAGTCAACTTTCAGTGGAATTGTCTCCCAATCCTGCAGCATATTTCAGCAAATTTCTGTTGCAGCAAAAACTCCAGCTCATTCTTCAAGTTCACTGGCAGTGCAAATCTGCCTGGTTTTCCGTCATAGCTGACCAAACTCCTCCATTCAGCAATATATAAAGGAGTGGCCATTGGCAGGAACATCTTTCTGTCATAGGTTGCCAGGTTTCCACAGGATTGGAAAGCCCCTTCTCTTTTCCATTCTGGTACTTTGAAAATGGCCATGTTCTCCAAATGTTGGCCAGCCTTAAGGAAAGGAATTGTAAACTGGTAACATAGCCCTGGGTAAGGAATTCTCCCTCCATGCCCTTATCTCCTGTGAGCCAATATGAACATTTTAAAAGGTTAGAAACACTAATAGAGTTTTCTTATCATTATTAGTCTCTGCTCCTTCATGGGCTGCAGAACTTGTCTGAGAAACAAGTATAGTGAGGCCATTGCATTCCTGGAATGCTAAAAAGTACCAAAATTGTGGCCTTCTATAGCAAAATTATGTTATGGTTAGAAGAATTTCTTGACTTGCTCCAAAGGCCAAAAAAATCATTCTCTCCTTGTTTGAATTGGCAGAACCTTGGGCTCCTGAGACTGAAACCATTTCACCGAAAGGGCAGAAGCAGCATCCAGAGACAGCAGAGGTAGATGGAGAAGGACCATGGAGGAGCTGCTTATAGGGATGGACAGGAAAAACCAGGAGCAATTTGAATTCCTCTGAACACGGGAGGAGAGATCTCTTCAGCATGAACTGGTTCATGGACATGGAGGCATGCCAAAGGGAATGGGAGCATTCCCTAATGGAGAGGCTCATTGAACTGGTGGTCAAAAGTCAACCTGCTGCTGAAACACCAGAGCCAGCCCATCAGCCACCACTACCACCTTCTCTAGCCCAGGGTTGCAGTGACACCCTTCTCCACTTCTGACTGACCAGGAGGAGAACACTAAGTCTCCAAAAATACTGGAACACTGTTATGTTCCAGCCCCCCAAACCCATTTTTAGTTCTTACAACTGTTCTCAGTTGTGAACAGATCCTTTGATAACAATATGTTCTAGTTCTGATTTCAAAATCTTTCCGTTAAACCTTTTACCTCATACTTTTATTAAAATTTATGCTTTATTTAATTGTGTCTTGGTCCTCCTTATTAATGATGAACTGAAGGTATCCTCAGCACCCCATATTTGTATTTGAGAATCTGTGTCTGTGGTCCACTAAGCCTTGCAGAACAATTGATTAATAATGTTTTCAGTTCACATATTCAGATGACCCATTTGATGGGCAAAACATTGGGATATGGGTGCCATTGATGGCCCCTGCACAGTTCAGAAATCCCATCCTCTGAAATCCAGCCATTATTTGTAGAACTTTTATTATGGCAACTACCTGTGGGTAAATCACGGTGTTAACTGCCTCACCAGCCTGCACAACCACAGTGCCAACAATGGGCTTTCCAGCCTCAAAGTGGTTTGCAACAGACCTATAGGTATCTGGCGTATCCTGCTTCCACAGACAATAGCAACCCCTTTCTGAACTGGTATAGCTTCCCTGAATCGAGTATTCTTGTGCTGAAGGGTTGCTGCAAGCTCTTCACACAGCTCTTTGGAGGTCTGTTTCCTCATTCAGAAGTTCTGAAACCATGGCTGGTCATCCCTGGTTTCCAAAACAATGTGAGCCAACCACACTCTGCTGGTTCTCTTGCACTAGAAGGCAATGGTTAACAAAAGGGCATACTGTGCCAATACCAGCAATCAACATATCTGTGCAATGTGTGCTAAATGAATTGTCATTGACCCTGAAGGTTTGCCAACTTTGAGTCAGACAATACTGCCCAAATTCCATCCAGCATCTCACCAAGTGCCCACTCCACCGCATAGTCATTTTTCCTGCAATAAGGAACAGGAGCAGAACCACATCATCCTATTGCTCCCTGTCTTGCACCCAGTTTTGCAGGGAATAACAGCGAGGAGTGATGTGACCAGGAACTGCTATCAACAAATGTGTGAAGGAAAGGGACAGTACCAACAGCACATAATAAGTCAGTTTCTAGAGTGTCTCCCTCTGACACACAGGATCTTGAGATAGTGCCCCTGAAACAGTTGCGCTAACATGGAGTACCTACAGTGGCAGTGGGAATGTAGATACAAAGCATTATACCTGTGTCCAGCACAGCATATGTGGACTGTCAGGCATGGGTGTGGGAAGCATTCAAGAGCATTATACAAGCGCTATTCGGGTATGCACACAATTGTAGCGTAACTTTAGAGATGCAGCACAGAATCTCACCCATAGTCCCCACCACAATTTATCACAAGTTAATGGTAGAAAGAAAAAAAAGGGGGGAAAGTAGAGGAAAGAAAGGCAAGGTGTAAACTGTCTGAACTTGAAAATCCCCCCATATCTACCCCAACTGAGGACCACACTGTTCAAATGGTTTTATCCTATGCAGTAAAAGAGGAGATAATTTTAAATCTGTGGAGATTCTCAAAGAGCAAATATCAGAGGGAAAGACCTGTCTAGCATTATTTGTTATATATGATCTCTGAAGCTTTCTAACAAAGACCAACCCCTGTTATACCAGCCACACCGACCTTGGCTATTTTTCTGAGACTTGATCTGGCAAGCACTTTTCACACAGAACTTGTGCTGAATTCAATGATAGATGTGCACACGGAGTGCTTAAACGATCAGGTCCTCATTTAGAAAACCTTTTGTAGATTTGGAGCCACATGAGTTTGAATGAATTCTTTTTATCTGCAATACAAGAAGAAAGTGTCATAGTCTTGGTAGAAGTAGTGTGCATTTCTGCCTCCTTTTCTTCTAGGCACTTATTCCATAGTGTTTTGGGATTTTCCATGAAGGGCTAAATGTAAGAAAATTCTAATTTGTGACTGTGACACGTTATGTATATGTCTGAGAAGAAATGAAAGGAGATATGGAGAAAACTGTTAAAAGGTAATCAGATTAGATAATCACAATGGTCCCATCTGGCCTTGGAATCTACGAATGCTTGCAGGATCAAGATTTTAATTAAGGAAAACTGTTGAATTGGGATGTCTGTTTGGATAGATGACTTCAACCACTAGGTAAGGGGGAGGAGTGGGTTTTTGCACCTTTCATGGGCTTTAAAGGATGGTTCTCATGCTTACTTATCAGTGTCATTGCTACTGGAGTGACAAATTAAAGCAAACTGTGATCTGTGAAAGCTACCTTTCCCTTTTCTTCCTTTTCTCCCCTCCTCCTCCTCCTTTCCACTGGATGAAGCTTGGCCATATCTGAAGATCAATGCCCATCATATCCACACAAGTATGGTCAGGGAATCTTGCAAGAACAAACTTTCTCATTAGAGTAAGGTGCCATTTTTTGCACAAAGTTTTTTCATTGAAAAGGCCTGGTTTTTAAAATATTTTTGTGACTAATAGACAACCTTTTCAATATGCTCAATTTTTTGTGATTTTTTTTTTTTTTTTAAATTTTGACCAAAATCACTTTCAAAGTTCTCATTTACCAAAAATCAGATTCTTACTGAAAAATGAAATGTCAGTCAACTAAGCATTTAAAAATCCATTTAAATAAAAAGATAAAAGATATTGTATACCATGTCCTCCAAAATGGAAAACAGATTAATTTTTTAACAATGCAATGCTAAAAAAGATGAAATTTTGAAATTGTTCATGAAATTATTTTTTTCACTAACTATACTTCTAACTGAATTTCTAGCACTTCTTGGTTTGACTGATCAGAATTACTACAATGGCAACCTTGCTTCAGGGCCCCTAAAATGCACGTCACAGACATAGTATTATATAATACCGTATTAGTAACAGAATTTCTACAATTTTAATGTAATTAACTTTTTCAGTGTAAATTTGGCTTGAGATTTTGATGAACATTGCATTTAGCTCTTATTGTATCCAAATAGATGTGTCCATCCCGTAAGCATATGTAACATCAGACCGTTCCTCTGTCTGTCATTGAGGCTGCCACCATAAGAAGTTAAGTTTCTCTCTTCTCCACCCAACCAAAAAAAAAAAATACTATGTACCAAGTTTGAGTGCAGTCTCAGTCTAAGCCACAGCCAAGGCCCTTGACAAAATGAAATTATTTAAGGACTTCATGGGAAAAAAACCTGTAGGTAGAGAACTTACAGGAGCCAGGTTGAAGGTTTGTTGCTCTTAAGGCAATGAGGAGATGACAGTGTCATCTAAGGATCTCTCCTTGCTCCAATTTGTAATTACCATCACTTAGAAATTTAGAACAATAAAGCGATGTCAAAGTTGTTTGGACTGAATTATTATAGCTAAGCTTTAACAAACATTATGGTGATTTTTAATACAGTAAGGGCCAGATTCTGATGTCATTTTCACCAGCTTGACTGAGGAGAGTGGAGTTACTCCCAGTTTACACTGGTATAACTGAGATCACAATATGGTTTTAAGATTTCTAGAGAGCAATGAAAAACACTGATCTTTAATCTGAAGAAAGAGAAAGCATATAAGAGAGGTCCCTTCAGGGTATGCTGTTCCTGTATTACCTTTGAATGCACAATTATTCACTCTGCTATGAAAATGTGCAAATACAGATGACTCCATAGATTAATGCCCTTTTGCTAGTGCCCCTATCAAAGATCACACACAGAGGAGGAATAGGTAAGACTGGAACATGACAAAGTATTACTTTAACCCACTGGGAAAAGCTCTGAATTTTATCATGGTCCTCAAGAAAAGCACAAAGGAATATAGAAAAATGTAGGTTCAAAGTGAGGAAGGTGGCAAATTTTCAAGTAAAGAGGTAATTTGACAAGTGGAATGGGAAATGACGTATTTCAAGTTAATTAAATTAGTTAATAAACTTATCATTATTTAAAACAATAACAAAACCTTCTGGTCTTCTCCACTGCATCAGACAATAGTAATACTGCAGTATTTGGGTGGTTACTAGTACAATACTGTAGTATTTTTAAAATAATGATTTCCATAATAAAATCTCCATAAATGTTTTCTGACTGGCTACAATTCACACATACAAAAGACTTCCATGTACAGTATCATGAAAAAGAACCCATAACTATATTTTTTGGGGCAGATCACCTACATTATCCATTGTATACAATGGATGCAAATATTGAAAGATTAGGTACTTTAGGACATCTTTGAACAGGAAATTGTTCCCCTTGTACAGTCATACATATTTTATCAGAAGATGATGGGAAAACATTTAAAATATTCTAGCTTCTTTAGAAAGCCCAGCAATACTGTAAACTTCAAAGCATAGGCCAAAACTTACTAGTTTTTCATATCTTTATGGAATAAAATAAATGGTACCCCGGGTGATGCTGGTACACAGTTAGCGATAAGAGGCCTTGAAAAGCCAGTTGAATAATACTGATCTGGATTCCTCCTCCTAGCCCCCATGAAATGAGGCAGAGTTGAGACTAATTTCTGGCAGCCTTTCTATTGTGCTCTTGATGTTTCAACACAACACTGGATTAGTTTTGATTAAAGAATAAAATAAGTTTAACTAGAAAGGGAGATTTTAAGTAAGTACAAGTGCAGGTATTAGTCAGAAATGGGTACAAGAGAAATAAAGATCAAATGCTTCCTAGTAGCTAAGACTTAACAAACTAGACTTGATTCAAGGTAAAATTCTTACCACATGTTCTCAGCAACATAGCTGACCTAATTCTCAAATCAGGGCCTGCTTCCAAAGTCCAAAGAGCTGGTTCCTTTGTCATCTTAGATAAAAGAGCAAGTAAGAGAGCAGGGACGCCCAGAAGGGGGGGGGGGGGGGGAATGAGGCAATTTGCCCCAGGCCCTGGGCCCACAGGGGTCCCCACGAGAATATAGTATTCTATAATATTGCAACTTTTTTTTATGGAAGGGGCTCCCAAAATTGCTTTGTCCCAGGCCCCCTGAATCCTGTACGAGAGAGAGAGAGAAAGAAAGAGGGAATACCTGGGGTGGTTTTGCCTTTTACTTTTATAGTCCACTCACCCTTTGAAATGCATTTTCCTGAGGTTACCCCTAGAGGATGTAGACATGGAGTCTCATGGTGAAAGATGTTCTTTGTTGTTTGTTAAAATGCAAATCGACCTATTCCTGCCCTCCTCCATTACCAAAGAATGGCCACTTGACCTATGATTGCCAATGAACTTTGATTACACCTGGCTAGAGGCATCAGCTTGTCCTTTGTCTTTGACGAACAAGTTTATCCCCCCCCCTGGACTTGTCTAGTAACCACATTTCAGCCATGATTTCAGTTTATGTTCATAACTTTATAACATATAATGTTGCTACACACAGTTCACCATAATATAATTGACCAGTGAGGAGTTAATTTTCTTGTGATGCCTCACAAGGCATATTCTGTACAAAGATTATTACAACAGTGTGTAGGGTGTGACTACAGGGGTGCATTTGGTCACACAAGGATTCTCAAATCCTTGTAGGATAGATTACATTTTAAGGGAATTCTCATAGACACCTTACTCTTCTTTTTGCACTTGCACTGACCACCTCCCCTCCCATTCATGCCTGAGATGGAACATAGAATGAATATTTACTTCTCTAATATCAATTATCCATGTATTAAATATATTTCTGCTGTCTCTTACTGTAGCTTAATAGTGGAAAATAGAGCAGGAAGAGCCAGCACCATGTGACCAGCTACACAGACCAGCAATGTGCTGTGAAAGGCAGTTTAAAAACTGCTGTCTTAGAGGCACAGTACATTGAAAGTTGCAGCATACAGCTGGCACTCAGCAGAAAGTCAGCAGGCCCTGGTAAACTCTCCCCAAATGGGACCCTTAAAAATACTGGGTAGTGTGTGGGTGTGGGGATACATGTGCTTAGTGGAGGGGAGGCCAATGAGGATAAAGGGAAAGTGAATAGCAGGGTTGGGAACCTATGTTTGGGGACAGATGTGCTGTGTTGGTCTGATTCTATTCACCAAAATTATTTTACACTTTCCTTATTACATTCATTTTGCTGCATTACATTTCTAGTTATGGCAGTTAGGAATTTGTAGTAATACCTCTTGTTAGGAACCTTGCTCCGTTCAAGAAATTCTGTTTCTTCAACATCTTTCATCAGCCATAGAGGGAAAGGCCGAAGTAAACATTTTGGGCTAGATTCTTTCCTGTGTCAAAGATCTGCAAGAGAGAGGGGAGGGCATCTCCCTGTTTACACAACTCAACTTAGAGCAGCTGCCTGATTCACAACAGTTGTTGGGCTGCTCTCAGTTCTGATACTTGCATAGAGCTTACATCAGTGGAGATTTGGGATAGCCGAGCCATGCTTTGCCACTCCCCTTCCCAGCTCTCTGCCCTCCCCAGCCATGCCCCTATGCCAGGGGTGAGGGGAAGGGTGATGGCAGAGCACAGGACAGCAATGCAGATGACTAGAAGAAAGCTTTCCACCCCTTAGTTGACTGTTTGCAGCCAGATTATGACCCATTTGTGCTGCAAGATATTACAGAATGACTCAGTGTTTATTTCTTACTTCAGGTCAAGAAATAGGTTTTGAGAAATGCATATTGGTAATCCTGAAGCCTGAAGCCATACTTTAGCTGTGTTCTCTCTAGATCTCACAGATTCATTGAGAAAAAATGTGGAGTGCTGGTATTGGTGATTCAGTATGTGGTACTTTCCCTTCTTAGCTGGTACTGAACCAATTCCCTGGCATGAAGCTAGTTGACTATGTTCTGTTGAAGGTGCCATCATTCGATGAAAGGGGAAAAAAATCTCCATATCACTTCTTTTCATTAAAGATCCCATGGTACTTTTTGCAAGAGTTGGGCAGTTCACTTTGGTGTCCTGCACACATTTTAAACAGGGACAGTTGTATTCAGCTAACCTAAATTCCCTCTGCAGCTTATGTTGGATGTGACGTTCCTCTTCACTTCCCATCCTAAACTGTTCTCTAACAATCTTCAGACTAAGAATTATTCATAGTAATTATCTTTTGAATAATTTTGAATGACTAATAAAGAAAAAGGACCCCAAAAAAACCAGAAAGTGGACCCGGGCAATTCTCCAAATAGTAATATAGGCTACATTATTTGCTTTGAATTTGCTCAGCACTACCACTGACCATGGAGGGAGTAGTTGCAGAGTGTGCAAAACAAATCAGCAACAGGGAGTGTTTGAGTAGGGGATATTCTGGATCATTCCTCTTGAATGGGAGACTGTGGAAGTTAATTAGATATGCTGGAGAGGGGTTTTTCACAGGGGCAGTCTGAATCTCTGTTTTGAGGAAAAGAAAATGTCTGATTCTCCATTGTCATGCAACTTGTTTAGTCATTTGCACCAATGCAAACAGAGTGTAAAATACTACCAATTCAGAATTTTGCACTGATGTAACTACACAGGGTGCAGCACAATGGAGACCAAGGCTCTGTGCCTTCCTTTTTTGTAGTGAAATGTTTGTTGTGATAATCACCCAGTTTCTAAATCCAACATTCTGGCCAGGTCTATACTAAAAAGTTAGGTTGACCCAGCTACGTTGTGTAGCGGTGTGAAAAATCCATCCCCCCGAGCAACGTAATTAAGCCAGCCTAATCCGCATTATAGCCAGTTCTAGGTTGATGGAAGAATTCTTCCATTGACCTAACTACCGCCTCTCAGGGAGGTGGATTAACTCCAGTCATGGGAGAACCCCTCCCATCACTGTAGTGAGTGTCTACACTGAAGTGCTGTGCCGCTGTAGCAGTTTAAGTGCAGACGTAGCCTCTATATCACCATTCTCAATCCTCAAGGTTTGTCTGGGTCACTCCATTTTATTTTTTGGTGTACTCTGTGCTTAGTTTCTGAAATCAGCTCTCACACTTAACTAGAGAGTGGTCTCTTTTAAAAGTATCTTGAGAACTGACCTATAATACTTCTCCTTAGTAATAGGGTTTGTCTAAGTTTGAATTGTTCCTGATTAACTGTTCCTGATTCTGGAATAAGAGTGTCCACACATGGATTTAGAATGCCTTGTTTCTGAGTTAAGATGAACAGGAACAAGTTACTTAAGTGGTCAATCTGGAGGTAAGCCAAACTTTGTGACAGCCATGCTAACTCTTAGACAGTGGGTTATAATGATCAATACATTCATTAATAATATTGTATCTGGCCGATTTTTTATATTTTAATATTTACTATCAACAAAAGATAGCAGTAACTAGAACCTGGCGGATATTTTGGAATAAATTACTTATTTTATGTTTAAAATTGTTTGTTGAATAATTGCTGTGAAAAATACTTGCTTTTTCGCTTGTGTGAGAGCAATTTTATGAGTGTTTGAAATGCCTATTTAATTGAACACATGAATCACTCAGTCAGTTTCTACTCCCAGGTCAGGTAAGCATAACTTACAGAATCATTTCCATTGCTGAATATTATGTAGCCTTTAATTTAATTTAAAGTGAATTGTGTAATGTGGTATTACACCGCCGTGGGTTTGGCTGTACTGTGGCTATAGTTTCAAGCTTAACAGAGTGAAATTCACTTCTACTACCTGCTTCAGTTTCCCACAGGGAGCTCAATTTTCCTAATCTGGGCACCCTCGTTTTATAGTGTGATTCTGACTATACCTCATTAGCATTAGCATTTACATACATAGTGCACCTTGTGGTTAGGGCACAGATATCTTGTAAGTAAAAAATTACTCTTACTGTTAATTTTTCGCAATATCACCCACTGGAACATCTTTTCCTGTAATCTTGTGGCATGGGTCATTCTTTGGTCACTTACTTATGTCAAGCATTTCTCAAGCCTGTGGCCTAATATTGCTATGCTAAAATCTTACAGGCCTCAGCCTCCAGGCCTTGTGTTTCAGTCCTACTTACTTAGATACCTAATATATAATTATCCCTTCTATCTACTGATCAATCTTATACTTCTGTAATCCTACAATTTAACTCAACGTAGCATACACTGATTATATATGACATAAGGAACAATAAACTAAAATCATTGGCTACAACCAGTAAGAAGAGAAGGTCAAAATGTGTTCCGACAAAAAAAAAACAAAAAAAACAGTCATAAAATTGAATCATTTTGTTCAGAATTCTTTCACACAAATAAAATTGGATTTCTCTACCATCTCAACTGGAAACTATGAATTAAAAAATCGCTCTCTATGAATATTCTGTAATATTTGCTTTAAAATTGTTGCTATTTCAAGCATTTCTGCTGATAAACTGATTTTCTGGAATATTAACTGAGAGTTGAAAGTCACTGCTCAGCAGAATACCAGCAATATGGAGTCTTCAGTGGTATATCTGTTCTATCTTAGGTACTATATGACCCCATTACCACAATATCTGAGCACATCTGAGTCTTTAATGCACATATCCTCACAATACCCATGTGTTTTATGTAGGGAAGCATGTGTTTTACAGATGGAGACATATAGAGGCTGAGTGAGTTGTCCTGCATTCCAAAGGAAGTCTGGGCAGAGCATGGACTTGAACATCGGCTTCCAAGTACTAGACTAGTGCTCTAACCACTGGTGAATCCTTCCTGTAATATATATATCTATACAGATAGACCTTTTGCTGGTCCTCTACACAAAGACGTATTTTCACTCAAAGTGACTACAAATGGGTGAAAACAGTTAAAGCAAAATTGTTTTTAAGTGTAACTATTTGTTGAAAATTTGTTGTGTTTTTTTCCAGCCTGAATAGTAACTGGGAGGACCCGAGTGCCCTAAAACTGTACACTTAAAATCAAACCTGTTCTGATTATATAAGAGGGTTGGTAGGGTACTGTGTAAGGGTGAACAAGCTTTGGGGACACTTCAGGTCTGGTTTGTGCCTGTGTTGTCTCATAACTTATTCATTCATTCACACATTTATTCTTGAAACCCCATAATTTATTCATCCTAAAAAGCATTAGAGAGTGAGTGAGTTGTGGCCTGAGCCAGGAGGCTAATGAAATCTAATCTTGGTTTGATAGATTTGCCAAAAGGTCACATTGGGTATGTCTACACTGCAGCTGGGATTGAGCCCCCAGCCTGGTCAGACAGATTAGTGAGCTAGCACACTAAAAACAGCAGTGTGGATGTTTGCTTGTGTTTGTAAACCAGGTGACTTGGGGTTTCTCTTGTGAAAAGAAATGACTAAGAATATAGCTCAGCTATTTGACACTCCATTGGACTAACATAATATTATCCTCATCTGTTCCTGAACCATAATTAATTTTCCGAAACTCTTAAAATATTTCAAATATATATATTGTTGCTTCTAAGTATTCATTATTATTATTAGTGGTATTATCATAATGCTGAGGAGCCCAAGTCATGGACTGAGGACCCCAACATGTAGGGGGCTGTACAAACACAGAACAATTATTCCTTTTATAAAGAATTCTACTGCATGCTCTCTCTACTAAATAAGATCCCAAATACTTAAGCACTTGCATGAGTTTATTCATGTGAGTAGTCCCATATGGGATTGTGGGATTACACACATGAGTGAAGTGTCCTTAACTGTCTGCAAGATCAATGTCTCTGTTTAAATATCCAACCTGGGTATGGCTAAATTGCTACTAGAGCTGGGTCTGATACCAATTGTCACTCTGCAAGTATTTGCATTTGAGCATTTAATGTTTTCACTTTTATTCACTGTTGTCTGTGAATGTGATCTAGTGAGAAATTTCTCCCATTTCTAGAAATGCAGAATTTTGGGGGCAAAAATGGAGATATTTTGCATATTTGATAATACCATTGCTTTTGCAAATTTGCCCCAAAGAATGCTTTGGTCCCAATGAATTTTTGTGAATTTTTAGTGTGTGAAAAAAGCTTTTAATCAGTGAAAACTTCCTCTTGTATAATGTTTTGCTTGGGTGGCTTTGTAATGCTCAAAAACTATGTTGCTGCACCTTATAGAAATGTGGTTTACAAGCAACAAATGTAAATCTCCTGCAGCTGAAAGCACTATTCACAGAAGGTTAAATTTATTCTACCTTGTTTAGCAGAGCTGGCCTCTGTAAATAATTGTATTATGTTCTTTTATAAACACTTTGGAGAAAGGAAGTTCTTGGTTTAACACAATAACATATTACACTTTCGCTACCCAAAGAATTAGATTGATTATGGCGGCATATAAGATTGATAATACATAGATCTGTGTTATGACACCCATTGTTTTAGTGCTAGGCTGCAGAGGAATGCTTTCTTAAATGCATCATTGTATAAAATATTGACCTAGAGGACTTCATTATTCAAGCTGGAGAGACAGTCACTACTTAACAGTAATAAACTGTTTCTGTGTTACATTGAGAATACTTCGGAAAATATGAGAGTTGTCAAATCTTTTGAAAATCCTGTCTTTATAGTACACATGACACTAAAGCTATGGCTGTATTTTCTGCTAATAAAAGCAAAGGCGCAGACAATGTGAAGGATATCATGGTGCTCTGACAAGAAACTAAGAGAAATGAATACTTTGTTGAGGAGTAGGAAAGACACAGGCCAATGACCTTGGGAAGCTTTACTGGATATAGCTATTTTTGTTAGTGTAGGGGAAAGCCTAGATAATTCTACATTACTGTAAATAAATAAATAAATCTTAGGGTTATAAACTTTGACTGCACTTTGTGAAAAATATCTTAAAGAGTCTTTAGAAAGAATCAACAGGAATAAAATAAAAGCAAGAATAGGGCAAAAACCAAACAAAACGTTGAGTCTCTTGAATTTTTAAATTAATTAACTTTGGCCGTACTTTTATCCATTTCAGACTGGCTTGCTTCAAACATTTGAGTGATTCTTTGATCTGATGTGATTGTGCACAGTAAACAAATTTTGCAGTGCCCTGCATGGATATTTGGAGGAAATGAATTTTAAATTCACATACAAGAAGTATATCCAATTAAAGAAGAGAAACAATAGCATCTGACTATGTGACCAGTCACAACTAAGTTCAAATTTGAAAGATTATATATGAAATACATGCAGTGAATTTTTTGCAATATGTCCATAGAGCAAGCAACCAAAATTTAAACTGGTAAATAAATAACCAGCAACAGAAACCAAGGCCAGCGACACTAGATAAATCAATTGTTGTGCATTATCCACTCAGCTCCAAGTAGAACTAAAAGTAAATATTAGGAAGTAACCATTGAATGTGCTATAGAAAAGATGGGAGCTAGATGATCAAATCACATTGAAAGTTATTGTGAGTAGGGCACCTAACTCCCTTAGGTTCCTTTGAAAAATCCCAATCTGTCCATGCATACACATGGACACACACATATTATATTTTGAGCAAATTAAAAGGTGTTATAATATTAATAATAATAATAATAATGAATAAGCTCCTGTCTTCCAGCGACTGTCACCTCTGATCTGTCTATGTCAATGTATTTTTTGCTTGGGTCCTGTCAGATCTGGGTCCAGCTGAGGAGGCTCAGTGTAAATTAGATTGAATGTATGTACAAAGGTGTCTTTAAGTCACCTTGCAATCCTCAGATCTGTGCTGGGCTGGTTCCCAGGTGTTTGTTAGAGCAGTCGGATGGCCACTGTAGTTTGTATTGTCTGCCAATATCTACCAAGATCCATTACAGCATTCAAGGACAGCTGCAGGGCATGGACTCCGGAGCCATTTTTGATAATGGTGCTCCCCATGCAGGAGGAGTATGTTAGTTATATACCACTCTAGTATCCCCCTGCAGAGAGGGGTCCTCCTATAGGCTGGTTAAGACATCTTTAGGGCAGTTTTATGCCAGCATATTGGCACAAAGCTGCTCTAGCACAATGGAGAATTTGGCCCAAGTGTTTGCTGATATAGGTTGATCAATATGTGTGGCAAAATGTCCTTCACTGCTTTCAAAATTTTAAACATAAACTGCTTTTAAGGTGCTGCTTTAGCATTCTGTTCTCAAACATTTCCAAACTCTAAGGGTTTACCTGTATAACCCACTGACTACAGACCCTTTGCAAAATAAAATGTGTCCACATTGTAATGCTTTTTCATAAATGTACCTTTGACTCACAAATTGCATTTTATGAATTTTCTATTTTTGATTGTGAAAAACACCTTTTGCTTCAGATAAAAACCAATGTAATGGAACCAATGGTAAGTAAACATAGTTTGGAAAATTGTGAAAATCCCATATGCATTCATTTGGCTTTATTTGTCAAATGGGTTGCACTGGTATAACTGTGAGGGGAGCTTTAGACCATTTCACTGTATATGTAACATGCCTGATTTCCATTCACAAATTTTAGATAACTCACTGTGAGATTTTAACAAATCATCACTGACAAGTTTGACTCTGTCCATTATTTACAGCACGGTGGAATCCACTTACAGTGAGCTCAGATATAATGAAAGTCTATTTATACTGAAGTAGCAGGAAAAGTCTTGAATTGTTTCAGTGCGCTAAAGTGTGCCAAATGCAATTCCATTTGTATTGAACCTCATTATGCTGAAAGCGTTCTTATTTTTTATTTATTTTTTGGGATTGGGGTGGGAGGGCTGGCTTCTTAACCAATAGTGGAATGGAAACAAGTGAAATCATCATGAAATGTGAAGTAAAACATGAAAGGACTATTTTTTCATGCAATATGCCAAGAAATAGCGCCAAAAATGATAAACTTGTGTGACTAAAGTTAGATACATAAATCCATATTTAAGCATCCAAAGCACACGCACACGTTTGGTATATGGAGATGAAGTTGAAATGTAGAAGGATTTTATTCATAAGCCACCTGTGAGCAGGTGGGGTTTATAATGTTGTTGGTGGGTATTTATTAGAACAGAACAGAAAGGATATCTAAATGGAAAAATTACTTAAAAAAATCTTTGTATCATTTAAATTATATGAAAACACTCAAACTTTGGGGTGGGCACACTTGGATATTATAAATTAAAATAAGTAAATAAGGACCTGATTTTGAAACCCTTACTCACACTGAGTCAAAATCAGTTGGATTACACAAGGAGTAATGTGTCAGGTTGTCCTAATCTAACCCTAATTAAATTAATTTTCAGTGGTGTGGAGTACCAACAGCTTCCCACTGCCTTCTATGGGATCTGTGACTGCTCAGCACCTCTTGAAAGATAAGGCCATTTACTGAGTATGAAAATTTTGGCTTGTTATGAAAGGAGAACAAAGTTTTATTCCTAATTCACCTTGTCAACATCCCCTCCATAATGTTCTAATTACTCATTTACCACATGAGTGTTATAAATTATACATACCCAGAATTTTCCCTGAGTGAGATCCTGCTTTTCTGGTGTCTAAAACTCTCAGTGAAACCATGAGAGTTTTGAGGAGAGGTGTTACACATTTTTTTGTCAAACTTTGTCAAAAGTTAGTTGTTGGCTTTAAAAAAATTCTTTGGTTTTCAGTTTGTTGTTAAATGTTTTGGAATAGGGAAGGTGTTTGTGAAAACTGGAAAAAAAATTCCCACAAGAAACAATTGTCATTTTTTCAATTAGTTCTGGTGTTAAGTGCCTAAGGAGAGCAATATGGATGATTTAAAATTAGTATGAGAACTCTGGGCCAAATTTTGCCCTGTTACAAATGTGTGTAAAACTAGAGTTTCATTGACTCCAGTAGTTGCTCTAGATTGACAACCATGGAACTGAGGGAATTTGGCCATTTCATTTCTATATTTCTTGAGATGAGAGTTTAAGGATCACATGAATTATCCCATAAAACTCACTGGGAATAGCTGTATGACTAAATCAAGCATATTAGGCCCTGACGTAATCTGAATGTTACAGGTAATTCTTTTATATAATATTTCATTTACCTGGTATTTTAAAGGAAAAGAGATTAAATCATTAATCTCCTGCTTTCACTGTGTTCTTCCACAGTTGCATAACAAAAACATTCATATATGGAATCCCATAATAAAGGCAAGAATATTCTCACCCTTTCTGAGTGTGTGTGGCGGGGAAGGGGCAGTAGACTACAAGCTGCAATTTCTAACTGCATCCCCATGCATGATCCAAGGACAATCCTAGTGCCTGTACTTGGGGGACCTAGCAATCCTGGGATACAAATCACTCCGAAAGACATGGGAAGGAGGTAGAGTGATTGGACCGTTCATACCCTGAACTAACTCTTAGACGTGTCTGAGTGCACTGTCAGGCCAGATTGCATCATTTGAAAGGATAGTGCAGTACAAGCACTTCCTCTCTGTGCTGGGTTACCGAGAGGGATTGTACTATCTAAGGACCAGTGTCTAAATGCCATAATCTGGGCTTTAAACAAGCCAGATTTTCAGCTAGTATAAATTGGCATTGCTCCAATGAGTTCACTGGGACGATGCCAATTTTCACCAATTTAGTAGCTAATCCGATGGATTTCCATTTCTCTGCACTTCCATAAAGAGAACAACAACTTTGAGTTTATTGGAAATTTCATGTTATGCATTTGCATTCTTTTTATACTAACTACAGCATGGAATGGGGGTGGTAAATCATGTGATGATTGCAGGGAGGAAGCCCCTCACTTTTCATATATAACTGATAAATGGCTGGGTGGCACTGTAGGATCATTATTATCTCAGGACTCTCCAGACAGTTATTCAGTTTAGCTTGACTTGAGGGACGGTCCGGAAGGCGGTATGGCCCTGTTGATTTGCAACCTCATCTGTTCTCATGGCTTTAATTACCATCTCTATAACTCAAGACTCTCAGATTTATATCTCCACCTCTGACCTCTCCCTCTCTGAGATTCTTATTTTATTTATGTAACTTCTTTTGATTATTTAAAGGTCCCTCCAAAGCTCTGGGTGCTTTACAAGAATCTCATATAAAATTATAACCTTGTTTCACACTAACTGCACTCAATGAGCTCAAAAAAGTGAGTGGCATGCCCAGACAAACAACATAAAAACTGAATCCCCTTATTAATAGTACCCCATCAGCCCACTCCCTTCTCAAATGCTCAGAAGAAAAGATTTCCTTTATGACATCTCTTCCTGGAGGTACTTCCCACTGCCAGCCTCTGAGTCAGAATGTCATAAACAGAATGTCTCATCTTTCCTTCCCAGTTCTTCACCCTCCATTTTCTATTACTGCCTCATCATACTCCCTGTAGGAGGCTTCAAAACTTTGTGTCACTTTTGAGCCCTCTCTCCCCCCCCCCCCCACATAGGTTCTATCATAAAATCCTGCTGATTTCATCTTAAAAACCTGCCTCTCAGTCTCTAGCCCCACAGCTAATGGAGGGCCTTGAAAACAGAACAGGGAGCTTGATTTGGGGGGGGTGGGACAGGCACTAGGTGACTGAAGTGACTTCTAGAAGGTGTTTAATATGGTTGTAGCCTCAGGAGAAATAGCTGACATTTGCAGCAGTGTTTTGGATGGCTTACAGAATGGTGAGGTGAGGGGTGGGAAAGCTGAAGAGAAGGAATAGCTAGGTGCAAGTTGATAGAGGCCTTATGCAAATCATGTGACTTTACTGACTAAACATCCTATACCATACTGTGCTATAGTTATTTTACGTTTTCAAATACTAAAAAATGGGACAAATTCCAGTCTCGGGTTCCAGTTCTGCCACTCTTGCTCATGTGTAGCAGTGTCTTACCTCTCAAGTAGCCCTGCTGAATTTATGGAATTCAATAGAATTTAACTGTCCTCTAGGATTACTACCCTGTCCAAATTTTCCAGGAACGGTCTTGATTTTTGAAGGGCCCTGCATAGTTGGCATTAATATTAAAATGCTCTGACGCATATTTCAGATAAATGCAGCAGCATCAAATAATAAAATAATTGTGAAAATTTGTTCACAAACTTCTATAGAACAAACATGCAAGTGTCCTAAACAACCTTGGAAGGGTTGCTACCGCTCGAGTGGGGTGCACAACATACCACACACTATGTTCTGCAATAGTTGAAAACACACAGTAAAGTGAAAGAGGAATTTCTTTCTTCTAACGTTGCAGCTAGAACCTTATCTAGGCCTGGTCCACACTAACCCCCCACTTCGGACTAAGGTACGCAAATTCAGCTACGTTAATAACGTAGCTGAATTCGAAGTACCTTAGTCCGAACTTACCGCGGGTCCAGACGCGGCAGGCAGGCTCCCCCGTCGATGCCGTG
Source organism: Terrapene triunguis (assembly GCF_002925995.2). Classification (NCBI taxonomy): domain Eukaryota; kingdom Metazoa; phylum Chordata; order Testudines; family Emydidae; genus Terrapene; species Terrapene triunguis. The sequence continues at coordinate 50,186,779 of NW_020664420.1, forward strand.
TACTCCTCTCGCTGAGCTGGAGTACCGGCGTCGACGGCAAGCACTTCCGGGATCGATTTATCGCGTCTAGACAAGACGCGATAAATCGATCCCAGAAGATCGATCGCTTACATCCGGACCAGGAAGTAAGTATAGACGTACGCCTACAAAGGAAGCTATTCCTGATCAACTCCATGTGTGGATGCTCTTACTCTGGACTAACTTCCACACATTAACTATTCCTGATTAACTTCATCTGCTTTAAATTTGCACCCTACTTTATTCCAGATTAACTTTCATGCATAGACAAATCCTTTTATATAAGTAATTTGATGTCTGTATTATCCATTCAATATGTGACTTTTTTTTTTTACCTGCTCAATTGCCCCATCCCTCAGATGGACCAAATCCTGAGAGGTCTTTACTCAGTTTGTACTCAGTCTTCACTCTCCAAACTCCTACTCTAGTCAATAGCACTGAGTACACAATGAATAAGGCACTTGAAACTGGGTCCAATTAAAAAAAAAAAATCTTAGTATTTGTATGTATAATAGTTGATAGTACAGCAGTGAATATAAAGGGTTTCTTAGATGTTTCATGTGATTTGTCCCAAAACATAGGACAAATTATTCTTTCATTCACTGATATTTAAATTTTACTGTGAAAATGCAGTTTAGCTAGAAATGTACCAGGAAGCAAATAATTATCTGTTATGATCTACGGCTTGCTCATTAATTTCTCAACAGGGTAAACTGAACTTTTATATGCCTATCTAGCCTGGATTTAGTTGCCTGGAGCTATCAATTAACCATTTGCAGAGCCCCAACTGGTTGATCTGAGTGAACTATGTTATAAGGTTGATGAAGAACACAAATACAGGTATATTTCTGAGGAAATACCCTTACTTTACACAGTGATACTTACCTTCTTTGTAAATTGCTTTGAGATCGACTGGTGAAAAGCGCTATAGGAGAGCAAGGTATTATTAAAAATATAAAATGGGACAAGGGAATATTGGATAGTTTTATCTATCTTTTTTCAGCATGAGTGAGCATCTACTCTTACACACTATACATATTTCACATACTACTACTTTGAGAGTGATAGTTTTTTTTAAAGACTTCAAGTATTGTAGGTCATACAGCATTTCAGTACATTTTAAATAAGAATATGTGTGGTCTAGTGGCTAGGACAATGGACTGGCAGTCAGGAGATCTAGATTCTACTCTCAGCTGTGCGACTGACTTGCTGCACAACCTTGGGTAAGTCACTTCACCTCTCTGTTCTTCTATTTCCATGCCTATTCTTAGTCTTGTCTATTTAAACTGTAAGTTCATCAGGGGTAGGGTGACCAGATGTCCCATTTTTAAAGGGACAGTCCCGTTTTGGGGACTTTTTTTTATATAGGCACCTATTACCCCCCATTTTTTCCCATTTTTTCACAGTTGCTATCTGGTAACCCTATTCAGGGGCAGGGACTGTCTCGTTATTATTGCATTTGAACAGCGCATAGCACAGTGGGCTCTGATCTTGGCTGAACCTCTAGGCACTACTGTACTATAACAATAAGCATAGACTGCTCCTAATCATCTAGTTCCATTTTTTTTGTTACTGTGAGAAATTAAAGTGTTCTCCTTTAGAAGAGCTCTGCATTTTCAGGGCCTTCTCTCGCTCTGTCCCCAACTTGACTCCTGGCACTTCCAATGGAGAGGGGCACGACTGGGATGCAAAAAGGGCTACTGCTTTCTC
>NW_020664420.1:50193498-50208985 GCF_002925995.2 Terrapene triunguis
CCCCCCCCCCCCCGGCGGCCAGAGCGCCGCGCCGCCGCCCCCCTCCAGGTGCCGCCCCAAGCACCAGCTTGGGTGCTTGGTGCCTGGAGCCGGCCCTGCTAGCTACTGTCAGAGACAAGACACTGGACTAGATGAACCACTGCTCTGATGTGGTATGGCAATTCCATTGTTCCTACATTTCTAATGCAAAGTGAACTCTCTAGTTGATTTTAAACAAGCAATGTATGCAAAGCATTATGGAAAAACAAATCCCTTGTTCCAGTCTCAGAAAAGACTCCAACTAGAGGATGCACCTGCAACTTATGACTTATGTGGTGCTGTCTTCTGGAGCTGCATTGGGAAAGGGAGTGTTTCTATGTGTCGGGGGCAGTGGTGGTGCAAGGTGGTGTTGGTAAGGAGTCAGACCACTTCTTAAACCTTCTAAAGACCCTGTGAATCTGTTAGAGGCAACGGCTCTACCTGATGTCCCATCTCCGTATAAGGAAGATTGAGGAATTGTCATATGGTGCCCTCTGAACACTCTTAGGAGAGGAGTAGCTGGCCCTGAAAGGTACCCAAAAGGTAGGGGTGCTGGAACAATTATTATTGTGGGGATGCTGAGAGCCACAGAACCAAACTGTAAACCCTGTATATAATGGAAACCACTTCAAGCCAGGGGGTGCAGTAGTACCCCCAGCACCGCTAGTTCCAGCACCTATGCCAAGAAGTGAAGTTCAGGCTACCATGTATCCGTGAGAAGAAAGCAAAGGTTCTTAGGCAGGACTCAGGGTTCATAGGAAGAGAGAACCAAGATGGTTGGTAGTTTATTGGTGGGAGAGAGGCCTGAGGACAGATATGGTTGTTATATATTGTTAGATAAAGCAGTAAGATCCAAAGGTGATGTTTAGGGGAGGTGTCTACCAAGAAGAGAAATACAGATTGGGTATTTCTGGCATGCAGTGTATATCCTGCAAAAATCTTGTGATGTTTAGACCTCTTTCTGACCAAGAATCCCAGAATGGGGTTACCTTACATTTTGGTTCGTGTCAACCAAAAATTGATTAACTTTTCTCAAAAAAGAGACTAATTTGGACCCAGTTCCCCCTAATCTGAATTCCTCAAAATCTGACAAGGGTGGAGTCAGTTTGGGGGCATTTTTTGTCTCTAGTTCAAACCTGTCTGCTGTAAACAATCTACACATGCAGTACCATCGACCTCAGTGGAACTTTGCACTAGCATAAGAGGATGCATATACATATCCCTTTGCAGGTTCAGGGCCATAGATAGCATCTAAAAGTTATCCTCTGAAGTAGGAATGAAGTGAATTCACAACACATAAAGCGCCAACCATAAGTGGCACTAATTGGCATTCTTGCTGGCAGTTTCACAAGAGAGCAAGATATGAATAAACAAAGGTGAAGTTCTTCTCTTAATTGTAGAAGTGCTTTCTCCAGCTGAAGGTTGAGGCTCATTGGTATGGGGATGCTATGTTGCTCTCTGTGGGTAAATGTTGTGTGGATAATCAAGAGGCTGTTTATAGGCACTGAATTCACTTTAAAGAATGATGTTGCCATATAATATTAGTATTATCAGGACAATACATCAAATTCCCCATCAAGCTAACTCCCATACAAAGAATATTTTTCTCTTTTTTTTGTCCCTAATGTACTTTTAAGCTTGAACATGGGTATCATGCTTTTGAAAAAAGGTTTGGCACTTAAGCATTGAAAAAAAAAAAGGCTTTAAAAATGCAAACCATACCATCATCATTAACTTTGTAAAACAAACGTAAAATGGAGCTGTTCTCAAAATTGTTTATGAAGTGTTATAAATTTTGCATAAACATACTTATTGAAAGTATCAAGTCACAGGCAGACAGAAAAGATAAAGTACAATGTTCAGATTTTATTCACTACATCCTCCTAGAAATGCACTTCCTAAACAGGAAGTGACCAGGCTAAATAGTCACTAATAATAATAAAGTTACATAACAGTCACTGTATTAAAATGGGTCAACAGTAATTGGAAATATGATGAAAAGAAGAAAAATCTATTTTCTTGTCTTGTTCATAATTGAGTTTGATCCATACCTCTTTGAAAATTACATTGATACATGTTGTTTATATTGCCTAACCTTTTTGCTTTTAGGTTGACTTGGGTTTTGTGACCTCACTTTGGAACATGCACAGTTCATGTTAACAAATATAGGGGTCATCCAGCCTGGAGCACAATATTTGTGTTGCTTTTGAACAGTTTAATAACAAGGTGAAGAGGAACACTCCAGAGGATGGCTATAATAGCTTTATTGCCTTTTTTGTTATTAAGACCTCTTAAGATAATTGTTTTGAAAATTATAATATGAGCTTTTAAGAACTTCCAGTCTGAACACTGATTTATGCTGTCCATGATTCCATTTCTGCTCTGTTTCACACTGTGTTAATTTTCATTAAGTTCATTATGTTTGAGACCTCTTAAGGGATTTATTTAAAATTCATCTCCTGATTAGACACATACTGTATACTTTTACTGCTGTAACAATATCTAATTTTTTCCCAAAGATAACAAGATCTGAGTTATGGTTGTAATGCTATTCCTCAGAGTGCCTATATCAAGTCTCTTAGTGATATTAATATGTTGCTGTAATTATTTTTTAATGCATGTAAAACATATAGGATTTGATGAGAAAAGATACATTTAAAGTAAGTGGGTTAGTGAAGTAAATCTTAGCCAGACGTTTTCATTTTACATTTTTCTTTAAGGTACTATAAAGGATTACATAAACTTCAAAATAAGAAGTCAATATAATTTTTAAGGATTTAGTAAGTCTGTTCATCACAGAGTAAAGCATGTAGATGTTTAATTTACAAAACAGCAGTTTGCGGTCTGGAATAAAGCTTTCCCTAAAGCCATTAAATGTCTACTTGACTTTAATAGTCTTTAAAATAAAAAGCAGCTACACAGTAGATATTTTGTACTTGATAACACAAGTGTGTATCATTATTATCACTTACTGGTAAAATGTATATTAGATTCATTATCAATAACTGTGGTTTATGTTTTTATATATAGATAGATGTAAAAAGTATCTGATGGAATGGCAATCTAACAAGCAGCACAAATTTTCAGTGTTATCAGGCTATAATAGTCTCTCTCCTAGGATTAGGAATTAACAAAATTAATGCAATGTATAGTATGTGGATGAAATGTAGCTTAATTTTAAAGGAAGGGGAAAAAGATGGAGTTATATTTTAAGATGTCATAAGAAAAAGTGTACATTTTACCGATAGGATAAAACTGTATTATTATTATTTGTGTCTTTAGCCTCAGCAACTCTCCATGGTTATGTGATGTGTTGCTTGACACTTCACTGATTGTGTACAGTGCGGGCCTTGTAAACACATGTAGCCTTGATGTACAGAAGATCTATTCTTTGAATCCGTTTATTCTGATACAGTATCATGTCACCCAATGCTTATTACCATAAACTGCTTTGATTTAAGTCATTCAACAGGTTTATTATTTTAACAGATTTAATAATCATTCCATTTCAGACAATTGATGTTGGGTATGTTTACTTATTTGACAGGTTTCTTTTTCTATTATATGTTCACTTTAAGAGTTTTGCCATGAATGCAAGTTCTGGAGAGGCTGTGTAACTTGTGGTCTGTAAATATTAGGCTACTTCTTTCACAGGCAGTTAAGCTCGGCATTGTACATAGATAGTGCACACTGATAATACCCTGATTTGAGACTTTTGTGTGAACATAGATATTTACTTAATTTTTGTTACATGTTTGGTATGATAAGAACAAAGGAAATCAGGGTAGACAGAGCCATGAGTTCATCTCATTCACTTTCTACAAGATCATCTTGTCATTCATCAGCTATCTACAAATAATACTCATCCATTACACCTTTACATTCTGTGAGGCTTATAACTGACAGCCTATTCCGTATCCCACTCACTCCTTTAGAGAAAAAGCTCTTCCTACTATACAAGTTACATTTCTCTTTTAAGTCATGTAGAAAGCAACCTCTAGCTAAGACAAGCTTAGGACAGATACTATGGAACTAGCCAGGATAGTCTTTATTTTGACTCTCAGGTCCAAGATAATACCGTGGACACATGGACAGTATACGTGATATTTCTTGGGGAGATTCTAATTTGTTTAATTGATCTGGACACAGCAGTGAAATGAGGACAGACACATGGATGGATTTTAAGCTGCAGGCTGCAACTTTTATTAAAGTCACAGGGGTGCTACCTGCCCATCAACCTTACAGGCTCCTACCATATTATCCAACCCCCCCAGGACTTAGAGCACTCTGAGTTCTACCACACACAGCCCACAAAGGGGACAGAGGGTGCAGAAGGATGGGGACCTTAGCTTGTGAGAGCCCCAAGCTTGACTTTGACTTCAATTTGCAAGGGTACAAGGTCTCACCCTGTCCCATGAGCTCAAGACCCATCAACAAAATCTTATGTCTCTTACCGCTGGGAACTGTTCATTTTATCCTTTTAATTGAACTGGAAACTGGCCATATGGGGCGCCAGTGTCCCCAACAACCATGCTGCCTGGTATCACAATTTCTGCCTAATACATTTCTTTATATTCCAGAGACATATGTCAGTGCCTCCATCTGACAAATGTACACCGTCATCCCAGAAAAACTTTATCCAATTATAATAAATATCCCTATGTAGTGCCACCAAACCCCTGTCTTCAGGGATATCCTGGTGACCTCCCTATTCCGTTTCTTCCTAGCCTTCTCCACATGGATTGGGTTTGTGGCTCCCTTCCAGATGTGCCATGCAAGCATTTCTTAACATACTAACCTAACCTCTGGCCATGACTGCCTAATCAAGCCATCATCCATCTGGATTCTGTCCCTTAAATTAACTCCCATGCAGCCCCTGAGATTGTTCTCCCAGTGGCTAATAAGCAAGATGTGAAGTAGGTCTGTGGTGTTTGTCAATGAGGGCAGAAGTGGCATGAGCTGATCCTACTACATGCCTCTTCTTCCAAACCACTGGATGCAAACAGCTTTGGCCCTGAAGCTCAGCTGAGATCTGCTGCCCTCTTCTGAACCCAACATACTATAGAGTGCCCACAAATAGAGGTTTACCCTTCCCTGGCATCTTTTCTTTGATGTGGGTGTTGATGTTGATTGCCAGTGTCCTATCAGCACCCCTGACACTGCTGACATTGCTACCCCAATCCTGAAAGAGTGCGTACCACGTTTACCAGGGTCAAGACCTCAGTAGAGCAAGATTTTTCTTAGTACTGGGATGAATTGTTACCTCATCAAGAAGATGCCATGAATAGTGGGCCTGTCTGCTGGCTATGGATTTCTAATAAGTCTTTTACTGCTTTTATGGGGCACGGGCATTCATCTGCCCATTCCTTCAATACCACATATGTCCCGCTTCCCTTCTGGTCTGTTTTAGAGTACTTTAAGTGCAGAGACACTGCTCCTGTATCCCTTTGACTTCTTCAGTACCACACCCTGGAGAGTTATGCATAATTCTGGCATTGGAAGGCATGGGAAGAGGCCTGCCACTCTCCTTGCTGCCACTTCCATGGTGAACTTGCCCTCACTATATGCTCAAAACCTTTAACAGACTTCACATTTTCTACCCAGGGAATCTCAGTGTCTCTAGTGGGGCAGGGCTGGGTCCTTCCAGTGCTCACAAGATAGCACCATTACTACCTACACCTGGACCCCCTGGTGCCTCACCCTGAAGGGATGTGGGGAAAGGGATCAGGCATTCCACCTGGCCCCCTCAGAATGGCTCCTGGAGTGGCACCCACAGGGCTGCTGTCTTACCCTTGGCTGAAACCCCTACTTCTCCCTCAAAAATGGGAAGAGAAAAGGGAGGGGGAGCCATGGACTCCCTTCCCATGAGTGGTGGGGGAGAGTCATGGTGACAGACCTGGCCCTGGTAGCACGACCCAGGGAACAAAAGGGACTCCACATGGCCCCTGCTCCAGGTGAAATCCCTGTAGCTGGAGGATGTGGGTAAATCAGCACACATACACCAGAAGGGAGAGACGGCTTATGAGCTATTTAGGCATGTGTTTCCCTTCCTCGCTGCTGGGGCGGTCCCCATTTACTGCTGTCCCCAGCAAGTTCCCCCACCAGTTGAAGTGGGTGGGTGACAGTTTGTTCAAGTGTCTGAGCAACTCTTGGCAGACACACAAATGTCAATGAAGTTTACTCATCTTTACCTTACTTTGGGGCAGATTCCCTGGTGTCTTCTGAGAGGTCTGCAGTAGTCTCTAGGCACAAAGCTGCCCTAAAATTGGTGAATCTGGCCTGTGGAGGATTCTTCCCCGTGTATCTCCTTGGCTATCAGATTGACCCCTTGACACCATAGAACTACTAAGCGTAAGTTCGAACAGCCCCTGAGGTATCTCTAGATTTCCCTGGGAGTGGTTGATCCCAGGATTGGGGAGCTGCAAAGGTGGCTTAAAGGTGGCTTTTGCAACCCCATTTGCCTGAGCTACACTGAATGCATCTTGGATCCAGTATGTGAATGTAATCTTAATATCCTTTGCCATAGGTACCTATTAGAGACAGCCATAGCAGATTTTGCTCCCTTTGGGAACCTTACAAATCCTTTTTGGGACCCAATAATGGCTTTTAAAAAAAGGTTACCATAATTCATAATTAAGTATATTTGTTAAATAGGGATCATTATGCACACATGGAGATAGTTAATTTTGAGAAATAATAGACTGTGAGAGCCATAGCTGCAACAGTAACCTTTGGTTTATTACATTGGTAATAGTGGGATGTAAATGGGAATACATTGTTTATGAAAAGCATATGTCAATAGTAGTGTGGACAGAACCTTAAGTGGTTTATTTCACAAGTCCAGCAGTGCCTTTTTGTTTCCTCTCTTCCGCAACTGCATTCAATGTATATGGAATGTGACTAAATGGGAAAGTTGTTTAAAGGAAACAACAGTGGACTGCAGTTCTATTTGCTATATGCAAAGGTTTTGGATGGTTATTTTCTTACCTGATCCAGGAAACGATTGACTCCAGTATTACCACAGCTCTCTATGCTGGAGGGAGATGGGCCTGAGCTGCTCAGACTTGATCCAACTGGATCCCTCGTCAGCACTTTGAAAAGTTCATATCTGGATCCCAAAATGAGCTATTATGGGGATTTTAACAGGAATGCCTAATCTGAAACACCTCAATCACTGGGGAAGTCAGGATGCAGCTCCTAGCCTGGTGGCGTAGATGCATTTCAAATTTTATATCACACACAGACTGTGAGGGTGTTGCAGTAAATAGGAAAAGGTAGTGTGTGCACTCTGTATAACTCTGATAGCTGTTGTTTATGTGAGCTTAGTTAAATATTTGGTGTGGCAATAACCTTACTCCCATTTTTCATAGAATCATGACACTGGAAGGGAGCTTGAGAGGTCATCTAGTCCAGTCCACTGTACTCATGGCAGGACTAAGTATTATCTAGACCCGTGCTTCTCAAAGTCAGTCCGCCACTTGTTCAGGGAAAGCCCCCGGCAGTCCGGGCCGGTTTGTTTACCTGCCGCGTCCACAGGTTCAGCCAATCGCGGCTCCCGCTGGCCGCAGTTCACCACTCCAGGCCAATTGGCCTGGAACGGTAAACTGCGGGTAGTGGTAGCCGCTATCGGCTGAACCTGCGGACGCGGCAGGTAAACAAACCGGCCCGGACCGCCAGGGGCTTTCCCTGAACAAGTGGCAGACCGACTTTGAGAAGCACTGTTCTAGACCATCCCTGACAGGGTCTTTGTCTAACCTGCTCTTTAAAATCTCCAATGATGGAGATTCCACAACCTTCCTAGTGCTTAACTATCCTGACAGTTAGGAAGTTTTTCCTAATGTCCAACCTAACTCCCCCTTGCTGCAATTTAAGCTCATTGCTTCTTGTCCTGTCCTCAGAAGTTAAGAAGAACAATTCTTCTCCCTCCTCCTTGTAACAACCTTTTCTTTTGTTCTAATTCTGAGACATCACAAGACCTTTTTAATGCCTTTTTAACCTTGGATTTCATGAATTGTAAAATAGTCTTGTCATGCTAAACTCTTACATGTTCAAATATCAGATTGTAATATTGACTTCCAGAGAGTTTTGAATCAGGACAGCTGGGGGGGCCGTCTGAGGCTGGAGTAACAGGAGAAGGAACAGGCACAGGCTGGGGCAGCCCGTCAGAATTACCAGACTGTGGGAATTCTCCCAGCCAGGTAGCAATGTTGAACAGACTGGAGTGGCTGTTTCCTTTAGGAGTCTAAATACCTGCCTTGGCATCACCTGGTTAGGTCCTTGGGTTGTCTGGATGATGCTTTATTGGCATGGGCCCATCACAGAACTTGCAGATAATTACCTCAGATGCCTCATCAGGTGAGGATTCAAGGATAACTCATGGCTCAGAATACGAACCAGCTTAGGCTCAGGGATGTCTCATCCTGGTTTGCCAGTGTCAAGTGGTCTTTCTTCAGACAGTGTGTCAAGGCTCTGTGCAGTGGTTTGATAACAGAAATACTATTTCCATGTATGGTTTTAGGACCTGATAGAGAACCATTGAAGCTTTGCCATTGACTTTAGTGGGCGCAAGATCAGAACCTTAGATCAGTTCCAAGTGGCAAAAACACCATCACAACTGGTGCTCATATTGGGTGTTTCAGCAGGGACGATGGAGTGGATACTGATCTACTCACTCTTGGAAGATGTCTATCCTCTTTCAGATTGGTTGGATAGGGCAGCACCATTACTTCTGTTGTGCAGATATGTACATTTAAAAAAAAAATCCTTTAGTCTCCACAGCTGGCAATGTTTCCTTTCGTGAGCACTGTATTAAATCCATTAACAAACTAGATATTACTTTTCTTGGCTGTTAATTGCTTAAGATTTGTTAAAGACAACCTACGATTTCTGCAATAAGTTGTGAATGGTGAATAGAAAGGAAATGATAAAGCATTGTGCAGCACCGTGCATCCTTCATTATATGTCTATATTGGCTATATGCAACTAAAAACAAATAGCCAGAAAAGCCCAATGAGACGTCAACACCAAAAACAATCTTCAAACAGAACTACTTTTAAAGAGCCTTCCACATTCCTATGTTTTCTCACTTCCCTTATTTCCATCTCAGACTCATCCCGCAATTAATTAAATCGTATCCCTGCCATATAGGAGACATCCTCTTTAAGTTGGTTAAACCAGTGTAACAGCTGCATTGTGCCACAGGAGCATGGCAGAATAGTCACAGCAGTGATCGGGACTGGGTCCTAGATGTTACTTCTCAGCATAGTCTAAAATGCATGATACTCATGCTACTTAATTTTTTTCCTCTGGAAAAAAAAAAGTATGCTATTACATTGCTTGTAAATATGTTCAGTCTTTCAGATATGGTATTGAACATAACAAAGTGGAGAAAGTTCCAGTGAAACATATTACTATTACTGGGTAGAGATGAATAGTGTGTCTAGAGCTGGACTGGGTGATCCTCTGGTAGAGCAACAGCCTCTAGCATTGTTACAGCCTGCATTGATTCTCACAGCATTCTGCATAGGTTAGAGCAGCCCTGAAACTTCTCTAATTTGTATCAGAGGGGGAAAGAAAGGTGGCTCACCTGCCCCTTCTTGGTTTCTGAAGCTGAGTGCAGCTTGGCCAGACCTGAAGATCTGTCCTGATATGTGACTACCTTAGTTCAGCTCCATTTTTTAAGTCCTGGCATGCTTACTGCATTTCATACAATATGCTTGCCAATATAAAGTAAGTGGAATTTTTAAAATTGGCAGCTGCAAGATTCATTATTTGGAATCATATGTGTGAGCCCTTTCTTCACAGTAGACACACACACACACATATATTAGGGCTGTTGATTAATCACATTTAACTCATGCGATTAACTCAAAAAAATTAATCGTGATTAATCTCACTGTTAAACAATAGTATACCACTTGACATTTATTAAATATTTTTGGATGTTTTTCTACAATTTCAAATATATTGATTTCAATTACAACACAGAATACAAAGTGTACAGTGCTCACGTTATATTATTTTTTATTACAGATATTTGCACTGTAAAAATGATAAACAAGAGAAATAGTTTTTTTAAATTCACCTCATACAAGTACTGTAGTGCAATCTCTTTATCATGAAAGTGCAACTTACCAATGTAGGGTTTTTTTTGTTACATAACTGCACTCAAAAACAAAACAATGTAAAACTTTAGCGCCTACAAATCCACTCAGTCCTACTTCTTGTTCAGCCAATCGCTAAGAGAAACAAGTTTGTTTACATTTACGGGCGATAATGCTGCCCACTTCTTAATTACAATGTCACCATGGCACTGTTGTAGCTGGTGTCGCAAGATATTTACGTGCCAGATGCGCTAAAGATTCAGATGCCTCTTCATGCTTTGGCTATCATTCCAGAGGACATGATTCCATGATGATGACACTCGTTTAAAAAATAATGCGTTAATTAAATTTGTGACTGAACTCCTTGGGGGAGAATTGTACATCTCCTGCTCTGTTTTACCCTCATTCTGCCATATATTTCATGTTATAGTAATCTCAGATGATGACCCAGCACATGTTGTTCATTTTAAGAACACTTTCACTGCAAATTTAACAAAATGCAGAGAAGATACCAATGTGAAATTTCTAAAGATAGCTACAGCACTCAACCCAAGATTTAAGAATCTGAAGTGCCTTCCAAAATCTGAGAGGGATGAGGTGTGGAGCAGGGGTTCTCAACCTTTTTCACTCTGAGGCCCCCACAACATGTTATAAAAACTCCATGGCCCACCTCTGCCACACCAACTGTTTTTCTGCATATAAAAGCCAGGGCCAGCATTAGGGAGTAGCAAGCAGGGCAATTACCCAGGGTCCCACATCACACGTGGCCCTGTGAAGCTAAGTTGCTCAAGCTTTAGCTTCAGCCCTGGGCTTCAGCCCCATGCAGTGGGGCTTCAGCTTTCTGCCCTGGGCCCCAGCAAATCTAATGCCGACCCTGCTTGGTAGCCCCTCTGAAACCTGCTCATGGCCCCCCAGGGGGCCCCGGACCCCTGGTTGAGAACCACTGGTGTGGAACATGCTTTCAGAAGTCTTAAAAGAGCAACACTCTGATGCAGAAACTACAGAACCCAAACCTCCAAAAAAGAAACTCAACCTTCTGTTGGTGGCATCTGACTCAGATGATGAAAATGAACATGTGTCAGTCCACACTGCTTTGGATCATTATCAAGCAGAACCCGTCATCAGCATGGATGCATGTCCTCTGGAATAGTGGTTGAAGCATCAAGGGACATATGAATCTTTAGCACATCTGGCATGTAAATATCTTGCGACGCAAGCTACAACTGTGCCATGCAAACGGCTATTCTCACTTTCAGGTGATGTAAACAAGAAGCAGGTAGCATTATTTTCTGCAAATGTAAACAAACTTGTCTGTCTGAGAGATTGGCTGAACAAAAAGTAGGACTGATTGGACTTGTAGACTCTAAAGTTTTACATTTTTTTATTTTTGAATGCAGGTTTTTTTGTACGTAATTCTACATTTGTAAATTCAACTTTCATGATAAAGAGATTGCACTACAGTACATGTACTAGGTGAATTGAAAAATGCTATTTTTTTTTTTGCTTTTTACAGTGCAAATATTTGTAATAGAAAATAAAGTGAGCACTATACACTTTGTATTCTGTGTTGTAATTGAAATCAATACATTTGAAAATGTAGAAAACATCCAAAAATATTTAAATAAACGGTATTCTATTAGTGTTTAACAGCACAACTAATCACACAATTAATCGTGATTAATATATATATATATATATATATATATATATATATATATATATATATATATTACAGTATTTCCATGCCAAATGACAACTTTCAAACATATTTTTCTCCTTCATGGAGAAACCAAGCTTGGAAACTTTAATCTAACATATATATATATATATATATATATCCCCTTATTTGATTTCAAGTGCTTTCAGATTTGTCAAAAGTTTTCCTTTTACTATTTTGTTGCTAAGGATGCCTCATCTGAATTTTTCTTTTGTTGCCATAGTTTCCTCTTGTTCTTGGACTTTCTGAAACATTGTGGAGACTGTTCTTCTCTATTGACTTTTGTTCAATATTGTTTTCTTTAAGCGCCAGGTGATCACATTTGTAGTTTAAGAAGGTCAAAACTGTCTAGAAGTTGTGAAGTTTCCCCCTTTTTGCGCTTCAAAATACATAATGTTGCAAAAGAGTTTCTGTTATAAAATCTGTTTTTAATTGCTTGTAACTTTCAGAAATGTTGATGTTAGATTAAAGTTTCCAAGCCTGGTTTCTCCATGAAGGAGAAAAATATGTTTGAAAGTTGTCATTTGGCATGGAAATACTGTTCAAACCCATGTGCTTAAATGGGGTAATCATAGCCTCTGTCATGTGCTTATAACTGCATAGGGAAACGTAAGTGCAAAATGTTACTAGGCTCACTGTATAGATAGGAAAGTTGAAATACAGATTAAAGTCTTCCATAGGCAGTACTGTATTATCATGGGTTAGACCTTGGTCTAAGCCAAAAGACTTGGGTTAAAATGTGTAGGTCTGACATAGATTTCTATGTGGCCTTTGAACAAGTCACTTAAACTCTGTCTACCCACTCCATAAAATTAGAAGAATCATGTATGTACACCTTTGTCCAGTGCTTTGAGAAATACAGATGACAAATTGCTACATATGTTTAAAGTATTAGTATTAATATCATTCTCAAGGAAGAAAACTGAGATAAAGAAAGGTGAATGGTATATTTTGGCATCAGCATGGGGCAGTGTGTTAGGTCTTGGCCTACTTCATCTGTAGTATATTGTCGAATTACAATGAACGGCATGCAGTTTATATAAATGGCTTTCATGTACTGTGTCATACAAAGTACTACAAGGTCCTTCACATGAATATGTTCCTGTAGTGGGGCGGCTGCTCCACTCCTGGAGAATTTAGGCTGCAGCAGGCCAGTGCGCCTGTGCAGACGGCCAACCAATTAGAGAAGGGCTTATTGGGAGCCAATCAGGGCCCAGATTGGAGGCAGCCAATCAGGGACAGGCTCAGCCCTATAAAAGGGCTGCTCAGGAAGGGAGCAGTCAGTCTGTCCCAGACCTTCAGGGAGAAAGGTCTGTCTCCTGAGGAGGAGACGAGCACCCAGGACAGCGCAGTGCTGGGCAGGCTCAGGGAAGCAGAGTGGAGCTTCAGCCTGAGACCTGCCAGACTGCGGGCCCTGAGAAGAAGGGCCTAGAGGATGCAATGGGGTCAGAGGGGAAGTGACCCAGGGAAGGCTGAAGGCAAGGGGAGAGAAGGAGGGCCGAGAGGCTGCCGTTAGAGGGTCTCTGGGTCGGGACCCAGAGTAGCAGGCGGGCCTGGGTCCCCTCCTTTCCCCCTTGTGCTGCATCGGGCCGTGGAGCAGTGGCTGAGTCAGGCTGCAACCTGCCACCTGACGTAAGAGGGGCTAGACTTGGGGGTTGTGGCAGGCTGCTGAGGCCGGTGCAAAGACTCCTGTTAAGCACCCCCCTCCCCCAGAAGGGGGTGTGGATGGACTGAGGGGCACTGCCGGAGGGCAGTGGTCCGGAAGAGGGCACCGCAAGCCGGAGAGCGACGCGGGCTCAGACGCCAACCGAGGGCGAGACAACGGATGGGGCACCACCAGGAGGGGGCGCTCCACTGGACGGAGCTAATTCCCAGAGGCAACCAGCAGGAGGCGCCAGGTGGTTAGTCCCAAGCCCGTTATAGTTCCATTATGTCAAAGTAGTATTTGATCATATAATTAATGACCAGTGTTTTCATGCACATGCAAAAGAGGCTGAGTAAGAGTTTACCTTACCTTTGGCTGTTCCTGATTGTGAACTTGATCTTGCTCCCATAGAAGTCAGTGGTAAATCTCCCATTGACTCTAATAGGGATGGATCAGGCTTAATTGTACAATTATAAACCTAACATAGGTTTTTACTGTAAATTTACAGTCTATCTAAGGGTTTTGTATTGACATCCATCACCACCAGAATTTGATCACCTTCCATAGGTTGGCAATAGCAGAGTCCTGAGTTGAACTTCCTGGAGTTTCTGGCTTTTCTTCTCTACTGGGTCATAGAAAGTTCTGCATAGGGGTTAGGGATTTTAGGAACAGGACAACAGGGAAGTAGCTGATGTTGCAAATATAGTTCTGTTTATAGTAGAAAACTTTTAGCAAAAAAGAAGGTTTGGCAGCATTCCTTAAAGATGGTCAGAATCTGAATGAATCTAATTTACTCTGGACGTTCATTCCACAATTGTATCTTCTCAGATGAGAGTTCTTGTTCTGGGCTTTATGATCTGCATCACTCCAAAGGAGCATCAACAGATGGAGATGATCCTGACTTCTCTTAATATATTCAGTGTTCATACAAACTACTTAATGAA
The DNA here is from genome assembly GCF_002925995.2 of Terrapene triunguis. Lineage (NCBI taxonomy): Eukaryota > Metazoa > Chordata > Testudines > Emydidae > Terrapene > Terrapene triunguis. The sequence goes on from NW_020664420.1 coordinate 50,207,926, forward strand.
AACTTATGAACAAATTACACTCTCTGGGTTATTGCAAACTTCAGATATTTTCATTTTATATTATACTCCCTGGCTCTTTGGGGCAGGGATATCTCTTTGTTCTTTGTTGGGACAGTGGAGTTCTGCTTCATGACTTAGGCTTCTAGATGCTATGACAATAAAAATAACAAATAATAAAGAGAATAACAAATTATGATGAATTATTCATTCTTTGTCATCATGTACTTCTGGTATGATTTTTTTTTCAGATGAATAGTTATTTATTATTAAATTTGTGAAACTTTCAGGTTTCATGAATATTTTTATGGCAACAAGAACCAAACCCAATGTTGTTGTTTTTTATTATTAGTTAAGAAAATATTTGTGGCTCCCAGTTTGTATTATTTGATCAGCTCTAAGGCACAATCCCATCAGAATCACTGACTTCTATGGGAGTTGGATCAGCCCCCTAACGTTTAAGCGTTGTATGGGCTTCTTGTCCCAAGAGTACCTGATATCCTATCTGTTTTTTATAACAGCTTTCAGATAAACTGACTGGAGAGGAAGCTCCCAGTCTTTAAAGTTGCATCAAAATGGTACCTGTAGTGCTGCTTCGGTGATTGCATGGGAGAAACACTGTAACTATCTTCTTGAACAAGTCTCCCTACTAGAAATATTCCTACAGATTTATTAACAACTTCAAAGCCACTGGTATGGTTTATAAATCACAAGAAGAGATATATGTTAGTGCAGATTTCTCTAGGCATGCCCTGTCTTGGAGCTGCAATGCTGTACCCAACTCTGATGCTCAGGTTAGACTGCTGGTGTTCTGAGATTACTGCCTGTCCTATCCTAGGGCACATTGATTTACTGCAGTTTCAAACAGTAGTAGTTCAAAGCAAACAAGGGAATTTTAGTAGTAGCAGGGTGAACATGCACCGTGTGCAGCCTGCTGGAGCAATGTAGATTTATACCCCAGCTTGCCAGGCACTAACTCTTTGTATAGACAAGTCCTTAGATTGCCAGGGCCGGCCCCAGGCACCAAGCACCCAAGCTGGTGCTTGGGGCGGCACCTGGAGGG
>NW_020664420.1:50213985-50231346 GCF_002925995.2 Terrapene triunguis
AAGTTTGACTACATTTATTTCAGAAGCATTTTGGCTATAGAGCAGTGAAACAGGTCAGAGTCAGTCAGTGAGTGTAAACACAAAATCTAAAGCAAGAATAAGAGCAACATTTTCCAAAGTAAAGATGCATATACTAATGCAATTCCAGATATCCTTAGGGTTCTATAGCTAATTGTATAGGTTTTATAAGACCACTTCCTCTACTAATCAATATACAATTAGCAATTACCATAGTAACTGCAATGTACAGTTTGGCATGGTATTTAGGTTATGTTAACTCTTATGATACAAGACTAAAGTGGGAAATACAAAGATATCAGATGGAAATATTTAACATTTTACCAGTGTTTTAAAGGGAAAAAAATCCATACACTTCTTCAGTGCTCAAATTGTAAAATTTAAAAGTACTTCCATGCTCTGTCTTATATATCTCTCTCTTCCCTGGGACTATGATCAGACCCTTCCATCTATGTCACTTTCCCTTCAGGGAACCACAGCCAAAATGCTATGGCTGCAGTCAGCATATATGTTGTAATATATGTGAAGCTATAGAAAGCCATGCATGAGTAGGGGGTAAGGAAATGACCTATTGTAATAGCTGTTTTATCCCTTTGTCTGACATACCTTTCCCTGCAACCTTCAACTCAGAATTGCAGCACTTTTCCCTCCTCATCTTTCAATTTCAGGAAAACCTTGAAAATGAGCTCTGCATTCTGCTTGAATTTCTTTCACTCCTTAGGAATAGTTTATGCTTGCCCAACTTATCCTGGGCTATTAAATTCCAGCAAACTCCATGATCCTGGCCACTTGTCCTTTTTAGGCTATTTATGCTCTTACATGACTGACAATGTAAAATTTATTTCCATGCATATGTATAACCTATAGGCATCAGTTCTGCACCTTAAAGAACAATTCAATCAGATTTGGGAGGGAAAAACAATTTTATTTGTTTATATAACAACCTCTAAAAAGAACTATATTATGACTAATGATAAGCATTTTCTCCAAGATCTAACTGCCCATGCATTCAGCTGGACAAAACTTGTAAGATTATCTGTAATAGCACCATCTGGTTACTCGCAGCAATATTACATATAAACCCTTGTGCAAATTTGATAAATCTCAGTATTAAGTGATAATAGTTTACATTGGATGGATGATTATTCATCTGTGTGAAATGATTGCATGATCTCAGTCCCATTCCAGATATCCACACGACAACCAAACCATCTTCTTAATAGAAAGTGTGGGTTGAATTAATATGGAGACAGTCACTGAATTGGGCTTCTCCCCAGCTCCACAGTATATGCTGCCATACCCAGTCTCTTTCAAGGAGGTTTATTTTCTTAATAGTAAACAGAAAAACAGTCTTTTAACTAAGTCTTCACTTTCAGGTTTCAGCTCCACCCCCCTCAGGGGCCTCTGGTAGCTTCCCAATTCTGCCCTCTCTCTGGAACAGCAGCATCAGGGCTTTCTCCCTGAGCACCTGGCCTGTGCTTCAGGGGGCCTACCACAGGAGTTAGCACCATACTGCTGTGGCTTTCCCTCCCCAGACACAGCCTGTCCCAATCAGTTTTCTTTTTCCTGCTCATTGGAAGCCCTTTGTAGGCCCAAGTGTAGCTCAGCCCCCATTAATTGCCTGGATTGGACTCATCTGTTCTGATCCAGGGGAGCTGAGCCTAGTCTATCTCCAGGGACCAGCTATCCTGTGGCAGGCCCCAATTCAAGAAATCACATAAGCATTTTACGCATGCGCTTATGTGTTTTCCAGAATTGGATCTTAAATTGCCATCTCACCTTCAAAGGTGGTCTCTCCAAGTAAGGAGTCTTTCGTACTGGTGGGGCAGTGAAGGAAATGGTGTACTCACTTGGCTTGTGCTATTCTTTTGTTAAGTGCAGTCATCTTTTCAGTGTTTCAATCTGGCACCTTTTAGAGGCACTACATTTAATTTTAAAAACCCTAATTTTATTTAAATATTTACATACTCCATACATAATTGCATAGCCCTTTTGAATAATTCATCTACTTTAATAGCATCTTAAAAAGTTTCTGCTCTTACTGTGCTTGTTTTGTTGCTTTTTATATAGAGAAAAATGGTCATATAAAATTGTCAAGCAATTTATAATTGCTTTATATTTTAATTCCTCGTCTTCGAAACAGACACTTGCTCTACCAAATGTCCCAATATACTCAACCACACTTTACAACACTGAACAATCTTTGTGTCAAGAATGTCAAACAATTTCTTTCCCATGTTCAGATTCTCTATTCTCAGTAAATATTCCTCTTTGGGGATTCTCCTCTTCCATTCATTATAAATCATGAAATAAGTATCCTGTATTGTCATGTTAACTAAATGGTTATAGATGCATTACCAAGCAATGTATGATTTATGGAAATGGGTAGTGTTGATGGTAAATATCCTTTAAACATTCCCTTTTGTGGGGCCAAATGTCTGCATAAGTGTGGCTTCCACACATCTTGTAGTATTTCAGTGACTGAAGCAGATTTTAAGAAAACATTTTTAAGTAACAGCAACAAACAATGTATTAAGTGAAAACAATACTGATGTTGCTGTAGTCCCGCCTGGGTATATTCTCTATCTTATCTCTGCAATTGCTTCCTATCTTTGCGTGTGAGTCTCAGAATGTCAACAGGATGTGAGGCACTGCATAGTGTCCTGCAGGAAGTGTGCCAACTTTAAATTTTCACTGGATATTTGAAGCCTTTATAGCAAATATACAATTACCTCACAGGGCTGGATCTTCCCTCACCCTGAATCCACAAAGGTTCTCCTGAGGTTGTACAATCTTTTCCACTGAGCACCTTTGATTCTGTGAAGTTCCTCCCTTGAAGGGTATTCTGTAGTTATTTGCCACTGAAGTAAGCTCTGAAAACATGACTCCTCAGGACCATGATGAATGAGGGAGGGAGGGAAAGTTGCAGGGAGCTTTAAACAAAACAGAGAAAGAACCTCTGCCTCCTCATTGTTTCATTGGCACAGAGTGAAAATGAATGCAGGTTAAGTTGAAGAAGTACAATGTTATTATATCTATGCATTGTGTTGCTTCCTGCCTAACTGTCTGCATACTACGTTTCTCTGGCTCCCATAAGTAATAGTCACTCTTGGGAACACAGGCCCTCTGACTCCAGTTCCACTGATCATGATACACTCATTAAGAACAATGCAGGGGATAGTCTGCAGAGGAAATCTCTCAAACCTGGTTCTCTCCATGGGTTTTTCTGTGAGATGTTCCCATTTTGTTACTGAAAAAAAGTTAGTTTTAAATTATTTTATTTCTATTTATTTCTCTTTGCAGCCTTCATTATAGCTCTGCAGAATGTAGTTTAGAGTGGGAAGAACCAGGCAGAGACCACTCAAGTTGTGTGCTATTTTGGCTGCTCTCACTCCAGCCCTGAATTGGTGGAAGGGTTTTTGGGGACAGTTCTCCTGACTATATACAGTTAACTTGACAAGGACACAGACCATTAGAAGTATACTGAATTCTGGAAAAATAAGTGAGATCGGTGAAGTATGCCCCTTGAGATAAGCCTCCTTGAAGCCACAGGTGAAAACAGGAGGATGGGGAGTAGGGAGGAAGACACATTTTAATGGGCTTCCTGGACCTGTTAAAATGTGCCGGCATACATTTCACGGCTGGAAATAAAGATGGTAGATAGCTACATCTAGAGACAGGACACATTCTGATATGAGAGGGAAATCTGGCCTATACTTTAAATTAGATTAATTCTCTACCTATTTTTCTTCACTTTTCCTATTTATTTATAATGTAAGTTTGCTTGGTGCTAATTGCAGTGAGATATAGGGCCACAATTTAGAGGTTAAAAATCTTATCCAGTCTCTCATCATCCTATGCCATCCCTAAAACTTGACCCCTGCCCACTGCTATATACCTCCATTCTCCCTATGTTAAGTTTCTGTTCCTTGTATTAGCTAGCTTTGCTCCAAGTTTGTAATCTTGAAATATAAAATAATTTGTATTCTCAAAGGTAGCCTAGTGGGATTTTTATGTACTCCTCTAATGCTACTTTCTAATTCTGACAACAACTATTGAGCAATAATAAAGAAGTAAATACACATTTTAATAAGCCTATTACTGGCTTCCAGATATGATTTAATTTATAATAATTTTACAGCTTGGATCAAAGCAAGCAGCTGTTTCAGAATTTTTAGTGTAAAAGTAAATTGGAAGGATTCACAGAATTAATAAATAACTGCATATTCACTAGAAAAATACAACAAGACTATCCACAGGCCTATGGAGTTCCTGTCAGAATCCACATAGATGCAGGCCAACTCAATCCTCATATTCAGATTTCTCACACATCTAAGTTACCGATAAGAACAAAAAAATGGCCATTCTGGGTCAGACCAATAGTTTATCTACCCCAGTATCCTGTCTTCCAACAGTAGCCAGTGCCAGATGCTTAAGAGGGAACAAACAGAACAGGGAAATTTATCAAGTGTTTTAAGCTTTAAGCCATATTTGTAGTCAGAGGTTAGGGATACCCAGAGCATGGGGTTGCATCCCTGACCAGCTTAGCTAATACCCATTGATGAATCTATCTATCCTCTATGAACTTATCTAATTTAGGTATAATTCTGTTAAGAATGATCTTGAAGGCTGAAAGCACATGTATGGTATACTACCCATACCCCAGGCTTTTTTCCTCCTGCCACAAACAGTACCTTAACAGAAGTTGGATTACACCATGGGCAGCTTTAGTGTGTGTTCATGGGTTCATTTGCACCTGCTCAAATCATGAAACCTAGGTAGCAAAACCAGGCAAACATACACTTCTTTCAGCCTGTTGCGGAGAGGAGGCTTTGAGGGCTGAGTGTGTTTGGAAAGTGAGCCCATCCTGCACTCACGTAGCAACAGTAGCTCCTGTCCTGTGAGGCTGGGCCCGGCTGACGACTTTGAGCATTGCAACCTGGCGTCTGGGGTAGCAGTGCCACTCAGGTTTGGGCCCTCTATCCCTATACACCAGGTCACGATGCCTGGAACAGGTAACTGGGCCCAGTTCTGTGGGACAGGAGCTGCTGCTGCAAGGTGTACGTTGTGTGGCCTCTCTCTCCACCCCACACGCAGTGGCTCTCCTCCTCACAAAGCCAGAATTAGGGCTGCAGTGTCAGGTTGGAAGTGTTGCTGTGGGTGGTTGGTGCCCCCTTAGAATCATAGAAGATTAGGGTTGGAAGAGACCTCAGGAGGTCATCTAGTCCAACCCCCTGCTCAAAGCAGGACCAACACCAACTAAATCATCCCAGCTAGGGCTTTGTCAAGCCGGGCCTTGAAAACCTCTAAGGATGGAGATTCCACCACCTCCCTAGGTAACCCATTCCAGTGATTCACCCCCCTTCTACTGAAATAGTTTTTCCTAATATCCAACCTAGACATCCCCCACTGCAACTTGAGACCATTGCTCCTTGTTCTGTCAGCTGCCACTACTGAGAACAGCTGAGCTCCATCCTCTTTGGAACTCCCCCTTCAGGTAGTTGCAGGCTGCTATCAAATCCTCCCTCACTCTTCTCTTCTGCAGACTAAATAAGCCCAGTTCCCTCAGCCTTGCCTCATAAATCATATGCCTCAGCCCCCTAAACATTTTCGTTGCCCTCCGCTGGACTCTCTCCAATTTGTCCACACCCTTTCTGTAGTGGGGGGCCCAAAACTGGATGCAATACGCCAGATGTGGCCTCACCAGTGCCAAACAGAGAGGAATAATCACTTCCCTCCACCTGCTGGCAATGCTCCTACTAATGCAGCCCAATATGCCATTAGCCTTCTTGGCAACAAGGGCACACCATTGACTCATATCCAGCTTCTCGTTCACAGTAATCCCCAGGTCCTTTTCTGCAGAACTGCTGCTTAGCCGCTCAGTCCTCAGCCTGTAGCAGTGCGTGGGATTCTTCCATCCTAAGTGCAGGACTCTGCATTTGTCCTTGTTAAACCTCATCAGATTTCTTTTGGCCCAATCCTCCAATTTGTCTAGGTCACTCTGGACCCTATCCCTACCCCCTCTAGCATATCTACCTCTCCCTCCCCCCCCAGCTTAGTGTCATCCGCGAAATTGCTGAGGGTGCAATCCATCCCATCATCCAGATCATTAATTAAGATGTTGAACAAAACCAGCCCCAGAACTGACCCCTCGCACAGTCCACTTGATACTGGCTGCCAACTAGACATTGAGATGTTGATCACTACCCATTGAGCCCGATGATCTAGCCAACTTTCTATCCACATTATTGTCCATTCATTCAATCCATACTTCTTTAACTTGATGGCAAGAATAGTATCGGAGACCATATCAAAAGCTTTGCTAAAGTCAAGGTATATCACATCTACTGCTTTCCCCATATCCACAGAGCCAGTTATCTCATCATAGAAGACAATCAGATTGGTCAGGCAGGACTTGCCCTTGGTGAATCCATGTTGACTGTTCCTGATCACCTTCATATCCTCCAAGTGCTTCAGAATGGATTCCTTGAGGACCTGCTCTATGATTTTTCCGAGCACTGAGGTGAGGCTGACTGCTCTGTAGTTCTCTGGGTTTTCCTTCTCTTTTTTAAAGATGGGCACTATATTTGCCTTTTTCCAATTGTCCAGGACATCCCTTGATCACCACGAGTTTTCAAAGATAATGTCCAATGGCTCTGCAATCACATCAGCCAACTCCCTCAGCACCCTCATATGCATTGCGTCCGGTCCCATGGACTTGTGCATGTCCAGCTTTTCTAAATAGTCCTTAACATGCTCTTTCACCAGTGAGGGCTGCTCACCTCCTCCCCATACTGTGCTGCCCTGTTCAGCAGTCTGGGAGCTGACCTTGTCTGTGAAGACCAAGGCAAAAAAAGCATTGAGTACTTCAGCTTTTTCCACATCATCTGTCATTAGATTACCTCCCCCATTCAGGAAGGGTCCCACACTTTCCCTGACCTTCTTCTTGTTGCTAACATACCTGTAGAAACCCTTCTTGTTACCTTTCACATCCCTTGCTAGCTGCAACTCCAATTGTGCTTTGGCCTTCCTGATTACACCCCTGCGTGCTCGAGCAATATTTTTATACTCCTCCCTAGTCATCTGTCCAAGTTTCCACTTCTTGTAAGCTTCCTTTCTGTGTTTAAGCTCACCGAAGATTTCTCTGTTAAGCCACCCTGGTCACCTGCCATATTTACTATGCTTTTTGCATATCAGGATGGTTTGTTCCTGGATCCTTAATAAGGGTATTTTAAAATACAGCCAGCTCCCCTTTGGCAGGTTAGTATCATGTACCTATCAAATCAAGAGGCTGCATCTGCCCCATGCACTAAACTCAGATCTAATTCAACTCTCATTTAAACCAGTGTAAATCAGAAGTAACTGCAATGAATAAACCAGTGTAAGTGAGAAAATAAGAGCTTTCCACCTTACTTCACCTGACTCAAGAGTCCCTTCTCATAACTGTTGTACCCTACCTGTAGTCTGATCTGTCTTCCTTCCTTGATACAAATGCTGTACCCACCTGGAGATTGTCACCCTTAAACTAAGCTGTCTGTGTGGTGGCTGATGCTAGAGATTGAACTGAGGCCCTCCAGAGCTGAAAATATTAGTTTCTACAGCTTTAGCTACAGGTTCTGTAGCTGCGGATATAACAGATTCACCTCCTCTGTAGATCAGGCACAGAGAGGAAATGCATAATACACACCATAATCCTTGTCTATGCCTATTTTTCCCATCACCTCTAAACTCCTATTGCTAAATAGACCAATTTTTCTCAATAATGATCAAGCCTGTAAATAGTTTCCTATTGTATGATATCTTTTGCACCAATATACATTCAGCTATCTAGACTGTTTGAGAGCGTTCATTATATTTAGAACTTTGTATATTGATTCCTGTACTCCAACAGTCAAAAAGTGACAGTAGTTTTTTTTATTATTATATGTATATGTTGCTATGTGTTTATATTTGTGAAGGCAAGGTCAAAGAAGTGTGTACTGCACTTGGAGCAGGAGGTGCTGAGGTTTGTGATGGTTCACAGTTCCTATGGGAGTTCATTCAATGGGCAGGGACCAGCTCCTGAAAAGGCGTTGCATCTGGTATAGACAAGGTATGCCCTTGTGGTTGACAGCTCCATTATGTCTAAGAAGTGGAGCTGCTGACCACAGTCCTCATCTTGAAAGTTTAGGCAATTTATTTGAAAAAGATTCTGAGCCCAGGCCATTGAGTGCTTTGAAGATAGATACCAAGACCTTGAACTTGGCTTGATAGTCATAGGAAGCAGAAGACGGATTTAGTGTGCTCATGGTAGATCATAGTGTTGAGGATTTATGCTGCGGTGTTCTTTAGTAATTGGAGTTTTCTGAAGGCTGATGGCTTCCTGCCCAGGTATATTTCATTGCTGTAGTCTAGATGGATGGATGGTGATGAAGGTATGCGTAACTGAGGTAGTGTCCTCATCTGGCAAGATGGGATGGAGTCTCCTAGCTAGCTGGAAATGTTAGAAAGCATTACATGTGGATGTTGCTGTGTGAGAGCTTAATGTCAATGAGAAATTTAGGAACACTCCTGAACTACAGACTTAATTAACCAATTGTTGGTCTGTCATAAACCAAAAGAGACTGCATGGTGGCTGCAAACCCTTCAAAGTGCTTTCCTCTGCCCATCAGCATTGTTTCTGTCTTGCTTGGGTTCAGCTTCAACCAGCCGCTGTTCATTCATGGGCTGATCTCATCTAAAAATTGGGCCATTTTGTTGGTAGTGATATGTTCATATATGCTGAAGAATAGGTAGAACTGTGTGTCATTGGCGTATCGTTGCCATAATTCCATGTCATCATACCTATTCTCCTAGTAGCTCCATGTAAATTTTGAATAGGAGTTGAGGAAGAATTGTTCCTTACAGAGCTCCACAAGTTGGGGTCTGTGGCAGAAGTTCAGTTTCCCACCACTGTTCTTGGGATGCATCCCTCCAGGAAGGACTCAGATCATTTTAATGCATTCACCTGAACTCCTGCCACTTCTGTCAGGCAGGACAGCAGTATCTTATGAATTACAGTGTAAAATGCTGCAGTCCAGGTGGATGAGAATGGATGTCTGATATCCATTCATCAACAGCAAGAGATCATCCTTCAGTGCTACTCTGATAAGGTAAGACCATCTGTGGTGCCCTCCAGTAGCAGATTGCAACATGGCAAGCATGCCTGCCTCTGTTTCCCTTTGGAATCCCTTTAGACTCTTAATGGCAAATTCAAACCCTTGTATTAATTTTAATGCCACAGTCCCCTCAAAACCCCTCTGGGGTTTTTCTCAAAACCCCAGAGTAAAACAAGGTTACAAAGAGCAGCTCTTCAATCCCTTTCAAAGGTCACTGTTCTCAGGCCACTCTCCCAACAATCATTAACCATGCTATCCCAGTTCTTTTTAGCTCCTGTTCCAGGGCTTCACTTTCCAGGCTTTCTACCTGAGAGTTTCAGACCTGCTTTTCTCCCATGAGTCTTTTCTTGTAGACCCAAGTTAGGTCTCCATGACAGACTTCCACACAGTTTCACTCATCCAGGCATCCCTGCCTGTGAATCCTACTCCTGTGCAGGGAATGTTCCTCCGGAACCAACCCCTTGTTCTGGGCTTGGCTTCCCGCAGCCGTTCACTCAGGCCTGCTGCAGTGGTACTTCCTGAAGTACTCCACTTATCCAGGCTTCTGAGTGTGAGTCCTACCCTGCTCTAGCGATCCCCCCCTCCACTCTTTCTCTGTGCCCTCTTCTTTTTGGATTAGTTTCTCCTAGGTGGGCTGGTTCTTCCCTTTCTTCCTAGGGCCTTCTGCACAAGCTCTCCTGTAACTTAGCAAGGGTTCCCCAGCTCTGGCCAGTCCTCACCATCAAACTTCTGCTCTTCTCAATGGCTCTGTGTATCAGCTCACCTCTACTGCTCCTCCTCCCTGGATCTCTCCTTTCCTCCTCAGGCAGCTCTCTGTCTCTGTCGGTGCTTTCAGGTAGCTCTGACTCAGCAGGATCTCTCTCTACTCTAGGCCCAGGTGCCCTCTTTTAAGTCCAATTGAAGTGAGTTTGAGTCACAGGTGCACTGGCCCTGCTCCCTCTGAAAGGGCCAGTGACATCCTGTGATAGCTACCAAATATGTTTCCATCCCATATCATGTCCTGTTCTTAATACTGGTATCTAACTGCTCTGGTACTGGTAATAAAACTTCACAAAATATGGCATTATTTAGATAGATACTTGAAATGAGAATACTCTGAATATCTTACATGAATGTATTCAGTATAGATGGATTATTTTTATTGATCACTATAATACTTATGGGTTGGAGATATTTAATACTCTTTTATATATACTGTACTGAATGTACTATAATGGGAATAGAACTTCAGGCTTAATCTTTCCTATTGTTGTTTTTCAAGGACAGTTAATATTAATTTGTTTCTACAAAATCAATTTTGTTGACTAGCAACACAGCCTTCAAGTATCATTTTCTACCCAGAATTATATGTAAGGCAACAATGCTGCACACACTTACTAAACACTGGCTTAATTTGAAGTCTTTGCAGGCCTAAGTGATTATTGCTTCCTCATACTGCAATATCCTAATGATGTAAGACAGAATAATCAAATGTTGACCAAGGTGTAAGATTTTCAAAAGTGCCCAATTGACTTAGGAGTGCTGAGACTGGTGCTCCTAAATCACTAAGGGACAGATTTTGGGAGGTAAGCATCTAAATACCTTTAAAGATCCAGCACTAAAGCCCTTTTGAAAGTATCACCTCCTCGTCTAGTTGATCATCCAAAAGGTCCCATTGCTTTAAAAAAGTTCATTTTCCCCCTTAGCATACATGGTGGATTAAATTTACCAGATTCTATCTCAGATTCTATAATATACTGGCTTCTCAGGCCACACAGATTTAGTTCAGTTGCTCTACTCCTACTCAAGACCCCCTCTGTTTATCCATTCTAGGATCACATTAGCTTTTTTGGCCACAGCATCACACTGGGAGCTGATGTTCAGCTGATTATCCACCACAACCCTCAATTTTTTTCCAGAGCCACTGCTTCCCAGGATAGATTCTCCACTTCTTTAAGTATGGCCTACATTCTTTGTTCCTAATAAATGTCTGGCTCAAAGTGAGAAAGATAAGTGGTGTGGTATGTGATAGGAAGATACTAGTAACATTAAAAGGCAAAGTCTATAAAATGTGGTTTGTCCAGTTTTAATGTATGGTGCTGAGTGTTAGGCAAAAAAACCCAACAACAACAACAACAAACAAAACCATGAGCAAATGATCTGTTCCATAGAAAAGCAAATGTAGAGATGGGTGATGGGTACCACATGAGGAATATATACATTCTCAATATGCTCAAAGTAACACCCATAAATGAAACAGAGGGGAGTGCAGACTCAGATGGGTAGGTCATGTAAAGTGCCGTTCTGACAACTGTGTGGGTAAGAAAGTCCAACAGATAAAGACTGAATGAAAAAGACAGAGAGGCCCACCCAAGAAAAAGTGGTAGGATGTCATAAAGGAAGACTGTGGTGTGTGTGATGGAGGTTATGGCATTGAACAAAACACTTTGGAGGGACAGGACTCGTGTAGACCCCCATTTGATGGGATTAACTCAAGAAAAAAGATTGTGAAAACAGTTCTTGTTGAAGAAAATTTCAGAATATGGCTCTAGGGAAAATTCATGAGTATTAAGAATTTCATGAAAATATCAGTTTGCATATGAAAAACTTCCTTTATTGAAAAATTCATAATTTTGCAAAGTTTCCATGTAAAATACTTTATATTAACGACCTGGGTTATCATTATAGTTTTATACCATTCTAGGTCCTTTGACTTCAGGTGAATTGGATCTATGATTTTCTGAAGAGGTGAGTATGTGCCTGCTGTTAGGTTTGCATGTCAGCATTCAGAATGGTTATAAGGACCTGCCATGGACAAATATGAATTTCTTTACAGGTATGATCATCATCAACATCGTAAGTCCTCAGGTTGATTTTCCAGACTTAGTCTCCAATAATGGAAAGTGGTATATCACAGGGAGCATCACTCACCAGGGGCTGGCCCCACCTCCTGGTCAGTCTGGGGATTAAGTCAAGGTCACCGCCCCCTGCTTGTGCACTTTCACTCTGTCTTTGCATCCACCTGCAGCTCCTCTCGCAGCCTCAGGAACTGCAGCATCCTCTTTGTGGCTTCGCCCTCCGGCCATGTCACCATCTGAGTTTCCCCCCTTTTAGGGGTAATATTGCAGTCGAATAATCATGCCACTTCCCCAGTGGTGAGTGAGGGGAACCTGGGTCCATGCAGTACTCCAGGTCTCAACCCAGGAACCCTGTTGATGGCAGCTTCATGTTGCTCTCCTTGGAACTGCTCACCATTTTCCCCTAGGGCTCTTCCCTGTGGCCCCTGCACCTACTTCGCCCTTTACTGAGGGCCTTCAGGCACCGTGGTGCTAGTACTCCTTCCACCTCCTGGGAGCCCAGTCTTTATTCCATGAGCTCCAGGCAGTTCCTGACCCTGCTCTGCACTGCAGCGCCTCTTATCTGAACCTGCTGGGCCATAAGAACATAAGAATGGCCATACTGGGTCAGACCAAAGGTCCATCCAGCCCAGTATCCTGTCTACTCACAGTGGCCAATGCCAGGTACCCCAGAGGTAATGATAATGTGATCTCTCTCCTGCCATCCATCTCCACCCTCTGACAAACAAAGGCAAGGGACACCATTCCTTACCCATCCTGCCTAATAGCCATTAATAGACTTAACTTCCATGAATGTATCCAGTTCTTTTTTAAACCCTGTTATAGTCCCAGCCTCCTCAGGCAAGGAGTTCCACAGGTTGACTGTGCGCTGTATGAAGAAGAACTTATTTATGTGTTTTAAACCTACTGCCCATTAATTTCATTTTGTGGCCCCTAGTTCTTATATTATGGGAACAAGTAAATAACTTTTCCTTATTCACTTTCTCCGCACTAGTTATGATTTTATAGACCTCTATCATATCCCCCCTTAGTCTCCTCTTTTCCAAGCTGAAAAGTCCTAGTCTCTTTAATCTCTCCTGATATGGGACCCCTTCCAACCCCCTAATCAGTTTAGTTGCCCTTTTCTGAACCTTTTCTAATGCCAGTATAGCTTTTTGAGATGAATCTGTATGCAGTATTCAAGATGTGGGCGTACCATGGATTTATAGGGCAATAAGATATTCTCCGTCTTATTCTCTATCCCTTTTTTAATGATTCTTAACATCCTGTTTGCTTTTTTGACTTCCGCTGCACACTTTGCGGACATCTTCAGAGAACTATCCATGATGACTCCAAGATCTCTTTCCTGATTACTTGTAGCTAAATTAGCACCCATCATATTGTATGTATAGTTGGGGTTATTTTTTCCAATGTGCATTACTTCACATTTATCCACATTAAATTTCATTTGCCATTTTGTTGCCCAATCACTTAGTTTTGTGAGCTCTTTTTGAAGTTCTTCACAGTCTGCTTTGGTCTTAACTATCTTGAGCAGTTTAATATCATCTGCAAACTTTGCCACCTCACCGTTTACCTCTTTCTCCCAGGGCCAGCTTTAGGACCTGCTGGGCCCGATTCCGCAGTCCGGGTCTTCGGCAGCACTTCAGCGGCGGGGGGGGCTGCTCCGCATCTTCCGCGGCACTGAAGGACCCCCCGCCGCCGAAATGCCGCTGGAGCGGACCACCACTGGGTGAGCCTAAGGCACGGGGCCCTCTTAGGCATGGGCATGGGGCCCTCTTACCCGCGGGGCCCGATTCCTGGGAATCGGGGGAATCAGCCTAAAGCCAGCCCTGCTTTCTCCAGATCATTTATGAATAAGTTGAATAGGATTTGTCCTAGGACTGACCCTTGGGGGCCCAGATTTGTTGCTCCCTGCAATTCCCCCCTGATTGGCTGCGCCTCACAATGCGTTTCTGGGCCGCTCAGAGGACTCACCTCCACTGCTCTTTGCTGAGGTTAACCATTTCTGCACCTGTGTGGGGCAGACACTCCATCACAGAGAACTTCTGCTTCTGATCCCCATCTCCGTGAAAAGTCCTGTTTGGTAGGTCAATATTTACACACACAAATAGTTTCAGTTCTTTCCAGAAAGCTACTCAGTTTAATTTTTACTGTAAAGCGGAGACCTTTGGCTTTCTAATTCTAACTGGCAGAAAGCCATTTTGGGTTTTTGTACATGTGCCAAAACATATTTTAATAACCTTGATATACTTCAGGATAAATGTTTTTTTTAAAAACACATTGAGATCTCAGTAATTGTTGGTCACAACAAAAGTGTAAAATCTAAGTAACAAGACTTACTAGACTTACTTACAAGTCTTCCAAGACTCACTATTTTTGTGATAATTTCTAGCCTGACAAAAGGGACTAGGTTTCAAATTTTTGGGGTTCAAAATATTTAAATAATTCAAGCTGAGCTTGAAGGTTTTCCAAGTAGCTTTCATGGTCAGGGTTTTTGATTGCTCTGAGAATACAAGATATACCATTTTTTTCAACTGTCTATGTCAACTATAACCTTGAAAACTGTAAAAATAGTTTGCAACCAATGCCATCATGATTATTCGAATGTAGTCAGGCCAGTCATTCCATTTTCAGTAGGAAAGCATTTACAGCCTGGATATACTCTTAATAGGTCATTCAAAATATCATTTTTGATTGTGTGTAGGAAAGATGTCCCAATCAGTTAACAGTATTTAGATGGATGTTCCATGCTGTAGCGCTTTGAAAAAGTGCTATGTAAAACTTCACATGATATCAGCATAAATTACTTTTATTAATTCATAGAATGTAACATTATTTTAGAAGCATACAGATTGTGACTATCTTACTTACACTAGTGAACAGTTTTTTCACAGGAGTCATCTGACTGACAAAGGCAAAGTGATTTTTTTGTAAATCCCAGTTGTTCTGAAACAAATAAGCATTCACTGATAGTGTTTGCAATTCACTTTGACATTATTTTAATAGCCTAAAATGTCAGTAATATATGGAAATTTGTTTATTTACCTTTGTGACTTTTAGGTTGCAATATCTCTTTCATTACTCAAACTGGACTGTGAATACTTATACATTGTGCATCAAAATATGAAGCTCAATTGCCACTAAGCTAGGATCCAGATTTCAGTACTGAGGTAAAATTGTGGGTAGGGTTCTGGATCCTGTTCAACGGTGCTGAAATCTCATGAGATGTTGTCTGGAGACTTTAATAACACTTGAACTAGAAGCAGAAAATGGAACCCAACTTGGAACTGAAACAATCAGGACAGTTTCAGTTCCTGGGATTGAAATATGATCAACCCCTCCGCTGAAATTCAAGAATATTCATACATAATGTTTCAGGTTTCTCCCATGTTAGATACACTTGCAAATATACATAGTAATACATAAGGCCTTGTCAACATGATAAAATTAATAATAATAATATGCTGCCTATTGTTTATACTAGCATTAAATACATTAATATTTTAATTGTTAATTCAAAAAACTTTTTGTAGAAATCATTTATTTGTACTTCTCTTAATACTTCTATATACTACTTTTTTGGCAGTGTAGCCTCCAGTCAGTAAGATTACTAATACATTTTAAACTATGTAAAAGCATTTGTAGGGCAATTAAGAATTAATTTGATCCTGACTAAGCTCATGAAAGATCCTTCGAGTCATAAAGTAGCTCGTATATATCCAACTGTTAAGTACTGTATATTACAGTTCAAAAACATCAAAAGTTTTATTTCTGGGACTAAAAATTAATTTGGGGAATCAGTGAACTACTGGCTCTAATGACTGATACACTCTGAACTAACTTAACAAGAGTTACAATATTGGAGGTCAGCCTTAATAGATCAGTTTTTCCTAGTATTTTCATCAGCCATGATGATGCCTCTTTAAATAATCTGGATTTGAAGGGGGGAATCGGGAGGTTTTTTTTTTCCTAACAGGAGAAGACAAAACTCTTTAGTAAACCCATCTCTGTAACAGTCTGCCTATAAGAGTAGTATACTGAACTAACAATTTTTAAGCATTTCTCATTGATCATTGGTGGGATGGTCACTTAATGACTTAATAATCAAATTAGAGCTCACTGAACCAGAGCTGTGGTAACAACAATAACCAGCCTTAAGTCAGTCCCCCATTTCAGATTTACAAAGCATCCAGGTGGAGTTCATTACAGTGAATCACCCAGCATGATCCTCTTGACAGCACATTACAAAAGCAGTCTAAATTAGGGTTGGTTGTATTGCTAAGCTTGTTTCCTGTTCAAAACGTGAGGGCCCCCTTCCTCTCACCCGCATCCGCTTTATCTACAGTATATTTTCCATCCAGGGAGGTCTCTCTTGCTGTTTGCTGCTGCATTTGTATACCATCTGAAATATTTATGAATTTGAATGTTGAAGCATTACATGTTTCAGATGAGGATTTCACAGCTGCATGTCCTTGTTTTGCAAATTCATAACTGAGAATTTAACCAGCAAATGTTTAATCTTTTTTTAAAAATGGGCTTCCATGTGCGGGGTGCTGGGTTGGAGTTGCAATACCTTGTCCATCACTCTCCTGACAAGCAAGGCTGCGAGACCTGTGGTGGCACCGTGGCATTGCATTTGAGCCCCAGGGAGTCTGCATCAGAAGCAATACTTGTGGCTGGGTCAATGTTGAAGCTCCAATGCAGTCCTCCTTAGTAAAGTCCCAGTGTATGAAGTGGGGTAAAATTCAGGAATTTATTATGTTGTGTTGAATGGCCTGTCTGCCCGTTAGGTTACGGTACGGTGTATATGTTGTTTGGGTATGACATTAAAGGGTCCCACAGGGATGTGGAGTCCCCAGGAAAGAAATCATAGAGTTAAATAGGGTCTGAATATTTATAATCCAATTAAAAAGTCACTTAACTCCGGGACTGTCCTTGGAAATCAGCTGGATAAATACTATTTACATTAATAATCAAAGATTCAGTGGAAATGTTCAAATGACATAGTGACAGTTTTTAATGTAATGCAATATAATCTAATTTAATTGGACAGGCTAATCAAAGGGATAGCTTCCACCTCTGAACTCTTTTAATTTTAACAACTAATGGGTACTAGACATGGATGAAGTGCAATTCCTATATCTGTAAGGGATGAATATTTTGTTCATCATAAATATTGCTCATATGGTACTAGAATTTATATTCTACTGTGTCTTTAGGGCATCTGAAAATGTTCAGGGGAAAAAAAATGGTGTGCCATTGACTTCAATGGAACTATCTTGGTTTACCCTAGCTGGGGAATTCTGTGTGTGTGTGTGTGTGTGTGTGTGTGTGTGTGTGTGTGTGTGTGTGTGTGTGTGTGTGTGTGT
>NW_020664420.1:50231356-50244870 GCF_002925995.2 Terrapene triunguis
TGTGTGTGTGTGTGTGTGTGTGTGTGTGTGTGTGTGTGTGTGTGTGTACAACAGTTCTTTTATTCTTTGTATCCACCAGTACTCCTACCTTGTCTACCATATGTAACCCTTTCTCCTGTTTTTGGCTCAAATTAGTTTTCTTTACTAACAATCTTTGCATTATCCTACAATATACAATTTATAAAAATACAGCAACCAAGGAATGTACTTGACATTTTGAATACCATACAGTTAGAAATGCTACAGAATTCCATATCAGTTTGCATATAAAAAATCATTTGTGTTTTTAAAAGCAGGATTTGGATATGAAATTCTGAAATACTGTATGAAAATGCTTAATTTTAGGTACAGGAAATCCCAGAACGGAATTCTACATGCCAAACACAGCGTACATATACTAATTTGCAGTCTATAGTTTCATTAAAATGCATTTTTTAATATAATTCACACTTTAAAAGGTACACATTATTTCACAGAGGACAGCTCATCTCCAGCAGATTTTATCCCTATTTCGACTTAATGGCTTTGTGGAAGGCTTAGCTATAAGTGCAGCATGTGGAGATTTTTTTTTTTTCTGATGGCCTTTTTTTGACATTTGGGGTGCTACACGTTTATCAAGAAAATGGCAACATCTGCAAAGCTCAAGCACCACGTATTAATTTACGGTGCTGGGGAATTTTAGAATTCTGACTAGATTGGTTTGATTTCCCCCATCCCTTATTTCTGTTCCCATCCCATCTCAGTTCTCTGTCTCAGACCCTGATAAGAAGATTCCATCTAAGCCACTCTTCCCAGATCCTCTGAGTAGCTTGCACCCTGATCCTCTATTTCTTGTTGCTTCTTGATAGCTGCCTTTTGCTCCCACCTCCCTCAGTGAGAACAACCACTCCTGGCAGCTAACTAGCAGGTGAAAGTTGGCAGGCAGTGATGCCTGGGAACAAACAGGCAGTCCATTGACCATGGAAGGAGAAAGACAATAGGGGCCTTCATTTTTGTCCACACTGGGAAATGTCCACACGTTGTGAACAACAGATGTCAACATTGGGTACAGCTGAATTGATCCTAAATTGGTTACTTGCAAGACCACACAGGACCAAACCACGTGGAGCAATGTTACAGAAAGTCTGGTTCAGTATTGCTTTAAACACAGCTCAGTTACATTTTGTGAAGTGATGCTGAATGTGTTTTGGTTTTGTCTAGTCTTGTAATTAAACCATGTTAGCACCAACTCAGCTGCAACCAATGTCTCCTCCTATAGCAACTTTTTAACCTTTTTCTTGTCCCTTGATTCCACCTCTGTCCTTTTCCTCTGCTGGCAACCTGCTGTCAGCAATAATGTTGGGCCACTTCTGCTGTGGCCTCTTTTGGTCTCTCCAGTCTTTCTGTTCTATCAGCCCTTTCCTATGCAACTTCACAAATCCCATATGTCCAAGAGTGACCTGTGGCCCAGTCCTGACCATCTAAATCATTATGTCGGAGGGGAGAGGTCATCCAATAAAGAGCAAGTAGATTCATCACACTAGTAATACTATGCAAATACAAAATATCAACTTTTATCCCAAATGTTTCCAAATTCTCAGTATTCATGATGGTGTGCTTCAGAAGTTAGCTAGACATAACATATTTCTGGCTGCATCTTTTGGACATTACTCATTGACTCACCTACAATAGACAACCTCATTGGATGCCCATACATATTCTTTTAATTGCCTGTGCTTCTGTCAGGTGCTATGGTTTCATAGCAGCTGATTATAAGCTGGATGCATCAACTAATTTTCTCAAGGTAAAGGTGCCAAGAAAATGTGGGTTCAGCTGAGCAGAAAATATAATATGTATGCTATTTCATTCATGATAAGTTTTGGTGGCAGAAATCTTAACTTGATGATCTGTATACACTTAGGATAGCCTGTGCATGATATTGCGGAGTTCATGGGAATAAATGTGAGCAAAACAAGGTATAATATAGGAAAAATAAAGATGATTTGGTTTTTCAAGGTGTTGAAACATGGTATCATTATGGACTGGCATTCTATGTTAGGGTAAGACCATCAGATAACAATACTAGGAAACAAGATCAATGACAAGTGAATCGAAGCCATGGTGTTGCCCTTTATATGAAACACACATTTAGCACATGTTGAGCATCCTGGTCATACCTAAGAAGCATGCCAATTAGATGTGTGTATGGATAATGAGAACACCCACAATTACATTAGATAGGATGCATTTTTGAAGGATTTTGGATCTTGTACCTCAGAGCATAAGACATCCACTTAGCGGTAGGGGATAGGAAATAGGGTATGGATGGACAGACTATTTCATAACAATCCACTACAGGCTTTTTAGATGTATTAAGCCCTAGCCACTACCAGAGACAGGATTCTGGACTAGGACTATTAGTCTGATCAGTATGGCAATTCCCAAGTTCCTCTGTAATATTTTTTCTCTCTAGAGACCATTACTTGGTTCTTCAAGATATTTTCCAAAAGTGCAGGTGGCCTAGTCATTCATTTTAGAAGAACACAGATTGCTGCTCCATAAAGCTTGTTCACTCAATGGGGCTGAATACATATCTACAAGAGATGAGAGTCGTACTGAGTCGGAAAAATCTCGGAAGGACCAAAAGACCAAAATACACATATTTTCAAGTTCCTGACATCTGGCACTTAAGATGAAATGGAAATATTAAAAAATTGTTGAAAGATGCTTGTTTCTAAAGTTTGATTCAAATAATTATATATTAGTATCTACCAGCATAATTAACATAGCAATACAGCACAGAACTTTCACTAGAACATCCAATTTGACAAACAAAAATATTCTTAAAATAAGGTTCCATTAGATCACACTTTAGATATGATGACTCATTTTGAAATAGCTTGTATATGTAACATAAGGAAGGGTTTTTTTTCTATAGTGCACAAGGGAGCACAGAGAGCACATTAAGCAGCTGATGCTCAAATAAAAAATACACTGTATAATTAGATATCAAGATCTATGCGGATGGTTTTCAAAATGTATAGATATGTGATGTTAACCCCCTAATAAAAAGGTGCAGGTTGGTAGGAATCACTCTTTATTCATCATATTATTAACTCTTCAATCCTAATTGTTTGTCTTAAGCCAAAAAAAATCGAATTCATTACAATGGATTAACCTTTATTTTTAAGTGCTCTCCTGCATGATATAGCATATATGTGGCAAAATACAAGTATATATTTGTATTTATATATATATATATATATATATATAATGAAAATTTAACTTGAGATATAAACAATACAGTGTTTGTACTAAATAATCTTTGGCTTGCTTATTCAATTGGAAACAGAAGATTGTATGTGCATTACTCAGTGAGCACTTGATCTCTGTATTCCTAAGAGATCCACTCCATCACAGGACTAGAGATGGGCATATTCAAAAGCTACCACAATTAGAAATCAGAGTTTGGATTTTTATTCAATCCCAAAGAGTGGCCTGGATTCAAATTTGATTCTGACATCTGACTCAGCATTATAGAAATCTCCAGAGAACATCTTTTCATATGAGATTTCAACCTTTTTCTGACCTCAGCTTGTTTGTGCCCCTATGGCAGGAACTACTCCCATCTACACTGATATTCTTAGAGGGGGATCATAGGCCCTACTTTCTTCAGGGAGACAGAATCTGGCAGCTTTGATGAATAGAATCATAGATTTTAAGGCCAGGAGGGACCATTATGACCATCTAGACTGACATCCTGTATAACACAGAGCATAGAACCTCACCCAGTAATTCCTGCATGTTGTATTAACTTTGATGGAATAAATGAGTGCAAAGGGTTCAAAGGGACCCTGTCACTGTCCAGTGTTAAACAGTTTTAAACAACAGGGTTTGGTATACAGAGATCTCAGCCTACTTAATTCCATAGGAAACACATCATTTAAAAAAAATCTTTTAAATATTTTATTAAAGATGTAGAAAAGCAGGAGAGCATTTGAAATGTAAAGTATTAAGTAAGTCCTTCATTTTAACAACATCCCTTGTTCCTTTTCCAGTTTCTCTGTAGATAGTATTTAGAAGAGAAAAAACCCTTGTTTGACAGTCTTTTAGATAGTGATAATTGTCCTTTTTGGAGAAAAGAGAAAAAAGTTAGTTGAGATGGGCTGGAGCTCTTCTTATTGCTGTTGATGTTAAAGTCTGATCCTGTTTTCTAGAAGACAAAACACGACAAACACACATGAGGGGAGAGAAGAGCAGCAAAGGGAAAAAATAAACCCTGTGTCTTTGATGCTGACTTTCACTTTCAACCTTACTCTTGGAGAAACTCAGGCACAGAATATGGTCTTATCAGACACTACAAGATCTGGCAAAATTGGACCAGCATCGAGCTATTTAGCGGCATTGATTTTAGTGGCCTTTTTGGCAACAGGCTTATAGCAGTGTTCCAAAATACAGAGTCTTCTCAAGCTAAGCCAGATTCTTGTTAAACAAAAGGAAAAAGGAGAAGAATAGGAAGGAGAAGAAATAAAGTGGCTAGGCAGGTGTCAAATTCCAATTGTTGTGTCTGATTGCAAAGAACTGTACAAATCCCATTATTCTGATTAACATATAATGCCTGATACCCATCATGTTTGTTTCATCCACCTGTTAGATCTTGTCTTTCAGATTGTAAGATTATTGGGGCAGGGATGTTCTGTATGTTTGCAGAGTGCCACGCACAATGGGTTTACACTGGATTGGCCTTTAGGTGCTACCACAGTGTAATTGTAAAATAATAGCAAAAGAGCAAGTTAGAGAACAGAACGATGAAGGTGGAAAAAGAAAAAAAATAGGAATGCCAGAGCATAGCTCAAAGAAGTAAAAACTTGTATCCTTCTAATATGTAAGTATATGTAAGGATAAGATTTTGTCACGGATATTTTAGTAAAAGTCACGGACAGGTCACAAGCAATAAAGGAAAATTCATGGAAGCCCATGACCTGTCCCTGACTTTTACTAAAAATATCCATGATAAAAAAGCCACGTGGCTGGGAGTTCCAGCCCTCCCCCACACCTGTGGCTGGGAGCTGCAGGGTCCCCCTGCCCTTCTGGGAAGCTGTGGAAATCTCCCTTTAACCAGAGGTGGCAGCCAGGGAGCTGTGGGGATCCTTCTGCCTCTGGCAGCAGCTGGAGAGCTTGGGGGTTCCCTATGTCTGGGAAGCTGCGAGGATCCCCCTACAGCCAGCAGCAGCCGGGGCACTTGGGGGTCCCCCATGCCACCGCCAAAGGCCAGGAAGCTATGGGGATCCCCCTGCGGCCAGTGGCTGTGGGGAGCTGCAGGGGTCCCCCCCTGTTGCCAGCAGCTGGGAGTTTGGGGGTACCGCTGCCTTAGGCAGCAGGGGTACCTCAGAGCTCCCTGGCGCTGCGGGACCTGCAGCTCCCAACCGCCAGGGCTGAAGTCACGGAGGTCTTTGGAAGTCATGGATTCTGTGACTTCCATGACTAAATCGTAGCCTTAAGTACATGTGTATGTAGACACAAATATCCAATACGCTTGGACACAAAAATGAATTATTTTTGGACTTTTTGTATTTAGTTGAATCATAACTCAGGAACACATATTTCTTAGGGGTACTGTAGGAAAAAAAGATTCTCCTTTCATTAAACTCCTGACATTGGTATAATAAAATGTACTATGATGCAAGAAGATAAAAGGATAGGATAGAACAGATTAGCATACACTGTTAGGGATTAGATATAGATTTGCAACTGTAATGGACCTAACCTATCATAAAAGAATAGAAGAGATTACTTTAGACCATAAAGAACCAATTAAAATTATTAGCATTCTACTTTGTTGCTAAAGGTTTTCCTCTCTATTTCTTTCCTCCTATTCCTCATCCTTCTTCTGTCTTTTTTTTTTACTATATAGAATTAATAACAATGCTAAAAAAAAAAGTTAAAGAAAACAAGGAAGAGAAATAAAAGGAGAAAATATAGGCCTGGGAAAGAAAATTAATTAAAGTGGAGTAAAGAAAAGGATGACTAGTGGATCAGTTTTTTCCCCAATTGAAACTCAGCAAAATCAACTTGAATTCATAAAATGTTTTGGTGATGCTGAATCTGCATTTTGTTGTCAACAATAACAAAAAAAAGCAATAGTAGTTTGGTGAGGAAAAAATCCCAGTGCTAGTCAAGGGCCTAGTTATACCATAGGCTATTCACACACAACTCCTCGGTGAAATCAAATATAATTGTAATGCTATGCTGAAAGTTTCTAATTATAAACCTAAGGTTTCCTTCATGTATGTGAATACCTGAAATTGTCCCACTTATATTCTATTAGCCTATTTAACAAAGAGATTAATGTCAAAATTGTCCACTAGTTT
The DNA here is from genome assembly GCF_002925995.2 of Terrapene triunguis. NCBI lineage: Eukaryota > Metazoa > Chordata > Testudines > Emydidae > Terrapene > Terrapene triunguis. The sequence continues at coordinate 50,237,707 of NW_020664420.1, forward strand.
TGGGTGCTGAGATGTCAAGGGCCTGATTTTTCACAGCTCCCGTTAACTTCTATGAGTGCTCAGCCTTTCCACAAATTAGACCGAGGGTCTGAAACTGGGCATCTAGAAAATGAGAAATACACCATTAGTATCCACCTGTGAAAAGTTTGGTTTAAGTGACTTGCCCAGCATCACATAGGAACTCTGTGGCAATGATAGTGATAGAAAGGGAAATCTCCTGCTCCGAGCTTCTGTAGGCAGCATGGCTGGTGTGGGCGAATCCCCTTCTCCTATATAAGTGAGAGGGGGCTGGGGCTGGGGCACTACTCAGTCGATACAGGGAATATGGGCTGCCCTCCAAAGGGGTGAAGCAGGGAAACCCAGAAGCAGACCCTTTTTATCATGTGAGTAGCAGGGTCATTGGGGGTTGGTACAGGACAACAAGCATTAAGGATTGGGGAGGCAGACTAAGAATTGATTGGAGCAATGCATACTGTTGCAGCAGAAGTTGTTTCAGCAGCAGTTCAAGGGTTACAGGGCACTACATGACAAGCAGAGCCAGACCAGGGGAATGAGCTATTTCTAGAACCCAGGAAGCAGAGCACGAGTATGGTAAGAGACACTATCACTGCTGGTGAGTTGAAACAACAGCAAGGGTGGCTAAGGGGCAGGAGAGTTTAGGGGAGAGAAGTATAATGAGCATGGCTGGGGAGAGCATGGTGCTGCACTCAGGGGAGATCCTTGCTGCATTTAGGGATCATAGAAGGGAGACTGGCATGACATGGGGGAATGGCCTACTGCTTCCTACTACAGCTACTTACCTCCCCCCATCCTCCCGCCCAAGGAAACCTGGGGCAATGGATTCCATGGAGGTTAGTCAGCAATGTGATTATGCGGGAGTATCAGACCCAGTGGGAGTTGACCTTCTCTCAAGTATTAAAGATAAGATATTGAGAGGTGAATCCATAGTTATTTTATCTCTGCTCCGCAGGGAAACTAAGGCAGGCAGTAAAATGGGACAGGACAAGCAAAGCAATGTCAAATCAAAACAGCCAAGGGAAGCTAGAACCTTAGAAAATTGGGAAGGAGCTTTTTTAATCTGCACAGGTGTTATTTCAGGGCAATAACCAGAAAGAAGCCCATTGTTATTCAAGTATATGGACATAATCTGACTGGCATATAATACATTTAGAAGCATGGCTTCATTTAACGATGATGAACAGTTTAGACTGAGGGCTGCAACAAAGGCTGAAATTTGGTGGGACATCCTACATCACACTCTGTGGTTGGAGTGATGACATCACAGGGTGTTCACACTGACAGTAGCCTATTATTATTCGGCAAGCCCAACAGCGATCTGATGCTCTGAATAATATTTGCTGAGCTTTTAATAAAGGTGGTGGAGCTGGCAGAAGGAAAATCTTTGTCACCAGTTAAATTCAAAGTGTGGGATTACCCTAACAAGATAGATGGGTGAATTTATGAGACGGGTTTACATCTGGGTTTAGGATTCCTTATATGGGAGTAAGAGGTCATGTAAAGAAATGTCCAAATATTTGAAGTCAATAGAGGGGTTGAGGGCATTGTAAAGAAAAAGACTGCACAGGAAATAAATGCTAACAGAGTTGCAGGGCCATTCAGTCATTTACCAATAAAGAACTTCTGGGTTTCTACCCTGAGTTCCTAAGAAGGCACCTGGAGAGTATCAGTTGATGCACCACCAGTTCAGTTAATGATGTGATAAACCTTGAATTATGTTCAGAGTGCTATTCTTTCTTTGATGAGGCTTACTCGTGGTTAGGATCTGTAGCCTGGGAACACTGTTGGCAAAATGTGACATCATCAGCTTCTCAATTACTGCCAGTGCATTTTTTTTTTATTTTAACCTGTTTGGTTTCTGTTTTGAGGTCAATTTTATTTTGATAAGTAACTTCTGGTAGATTGGCCCATCTCCCATTTTGCACCCTGAATGGTTGCCCTGGGGTGGGCATTTTGCACCAAACTTTCAGTTGCCACCATTGGAATAGCAAAACCCAAACATTTTGTAAGTGTTAATAAAGAGAGGAAGGAGGGTTTGGGGGCTTGGGAATGATGTCTGAATCAATTTAACAGAGTAGCCCTCTGAACCCTTGACATATTGGAGTAGTACTGAGACTGGTAGTGCTATGAACATTTAGGACCTACAACAGGAGCTTTAATGATTTTGTCTTATTTCAGCAGAGGGAAGTCCTGTGGATGGACTATCATGGAAGAATAGATTCTGCAATACATGGTGTCTTTGGCAATCCATTGGCTGGCATAATCTACTATCTCTGATTGCTTAATAGGCCTTACCTTTGCCTGTAAGATAAGGGGTTACCCAGATCCTAGTAGTGGGTTCTTAGTCTGGAATTATCCTATCACAATTGAAATGCTTAGAGGTTTGGTGCAAGTTCTCAATCAAATATGCAGAAGCAAACAAGAGGCAGCCTTATTCAAGACTTCATTCCTGGTAAAAAAAAAAATTATTTTTTAGATTAATTGAACTCGTGCCTGGCTCATTGAGTGATAATTTGGGAAGGACTTTGGATTTACAATGGGAAAAGCAAGTGGTCATATTAACCCTGAGGATCTTGAAAACTGATCAGGAGCCAATGTGAGCCAAAGCTACAGGAGGGGGGTGAGTTTAGAATTTGCCCAGCAAGGGTATTAATGACATATACAGTGATGAGACCCATTGGAGATGGGCCCCTTTTTATTCATAATGATGGACAGCCCCTCACAACATACTATTTGTTTCAATTTTCATAAAAGGACTTACAAAGATGGGGCTACCAGCACAAGAATTTGGTTCCCACTCTTTCCAGATAGGGCTGCAAAAGCTGCGCCCAGCTATGGCTAGGAGCCAAAGTGATTCAGGCAACTTGGTGATGGCATTCAAATGCATACAGGATGTACATGATACCCAAGTAGAGAGTCAACTTATTTTCTTGTATTACCACTTTCAGGATCAGGCAACCAAGCCAATCGAGTGGTAGTGTGGATTTATGGGCTCTGTAGTGTAAAGTGGTACACAGGCTGGGCTTCAAGGTCGTTGGGTAGTTCACATCAGAGTCTAGGAAGTGAGGCAATCCTGAGCAGGCATGGAAGGAGAAGCATGCTATGGGAACAACTGATGCCCCTTCTACTCTCTTTGGCTGCCTTGGAGCTGTCACCAGATGCAAATATTGTTCACCTCAGTGAAAAAGGAAGGAATCAGTGAACATCTGGGAACCTGGTGAGGTGCAGGAGGAGACCACCAAGCATTTTGCTGGCACCACCTTGCGGTGGATGTCCAGTGCAGGGACTTGGTATGGAAGGAATATGGTTTTCATGTGAAATGGATTGAAAAAAGGATTTCAAGGAAAGCCTTCTTTAAGGGAATTGAGTAAGGGGCGGCAGGGGTTCAGGTTTTTATGTCTCCTACAGGAGGGAGCCAACCCTCCTCCTTTTATAGTCCCCACCACCTCATATGAGGGGAAGGCAGAGGAGTCACAGCAATGGAATAGCTGGGACCTAGTTGGGGGGGTTCTGTGGAAATGATTAAGGAAAGGATGATGACATGCACTGTACAATTTGTTGCCAGTATTCCCAGATATTTTAAGTGAATAAAGTTTTAGCCTCATGAAACCACATCCATTGCCTCCTGTCTTTTTTTCTGGTGCGCTGGAGAAATAGTACGTGGTTATGTAATTAAAGATGGTATCATAATGAATATGCAGTAGGGGACTGAATTAAGGTTTCATAGGTAACCGTCTGGCATTTTTTAAACTTTTGAATGTTTGGTTTTGCAACATTAGCATACTTTTAATATAGTTTTGTGTGTATTATATATATAAAAATTACATTGTGGTAAATGAGAGCAGAGACTAAAAACACCATTTATTCTAACCTTTTTGCTGCTTCACTATTTTGTCACCAAGGTGACAAAAACACCTTTGATAAAAGGTCTTTGATAGAAAGATACCTAACCTTGCTAATCTTGAACAATATTCTCTTAATATTGATTTTTTTTTTTTATGTACTGTAGCTACTCTAAAGAAAATAGCTCCAGGGCTGGGGGGTTTTCTTGTTCAATCTCTCTCTCTCCCTCCCTCCCCCCCTTTTTTTTTTTAGTTCTGAGTTTGGTAGCCCTGTTCATCAAGCTAATAAGTTTGCAAGAAGGCCACAACTCTGAAGATAACAAGAAGCATCATAGTCCTGTTCAGAGAAACATTATATGGCTTTGCTATATTGATTGGATTACCAAGCATCTTAGCACAAAAGTGCCATTTTATAATATTAAAAAGTTCAGTGGCTTTGCAACTGTTGCTAATGTTGTTCCTTTGAGCCTAATCAATATTTACTTAGAGATTTTACAGAACAATTGGCAAACTACATGCTCTGCAACTGTTTTGTATAATGAAATGTTAAAATACTTCTTTTGAAACAGGAGCAGGTTTGTCTTGTCAGGTTAATCTGACAAGATATTTTGGTATTTTTATTAGCAGTATAATAAATAATGAGAAATGAAGTAAGACAGTACAAAGTGCAGATGCCAATGCACTATTAACCCTGTCATATTCTAAAATTGAATTGTTTGGGTCACAATAAACAAGAATATTTTTCAGTAAATGAAACGGCTCATGAGAGGTTAGGATGAAGTTGAACTACATTTTTTGTAAAAGAAACTAAATTTTTGGTAATAAATTATTGACCTGTTTTTCACTGAATGTAGAAGAAGCTTACTAATGTCTGGCAAAAGGAGAATGTCTTCTCCTGATGTGAAAACAAGAGCAATAAAAGGGTCAGTGCATCTCTAATTATAATGGTGCAGTTAACACTACTCTAATTGAAAGGTTGTATCTGCATTTCCATTATAGAGCCATGTTTTTCATGGGTTGTAGCTCAGCTGTAAAGACTCAATCTGGGTTGAAATGAGTCATAGGACCTTATGCTGCTCAATGCTGAACACCCTCTTCTCCCATTTAAAGCAAGGTGTATTGAAGGGTACTCAGCATCTCAGAAGAATAGACATGGAAACAAACTTTAAAACAGTACTTTATAGTGCCATCAGCTATGAAGTACAGCCATTGGAATAACTCATACCGTACATGCCCTCAGAATCTGTATGCATTTCAAAATACAAGCTCATCTGATCGATCCAAACAGCTCTGAAAGGCCAATCCCGTATAAAGATAACATAATATATGTATGTACCTGTTTATACTGGTGCAGGTGGAGCATGCCCAGTAGGCAGGTGGGGGCGTGGCTTCCTCAGCCCACAATGTGTCGTTAACTCCTTCCTGTCCGGTGCGGGGCGAGTGCACCCCGTCACACACTCTCCCCTTTAAGAGTGGACCGGGCAGGAGTTCAGTGTCTCTTACCTCTCCTCTGGCCGAGAAAAGAAGTCAGCATTAGCACGTGCCTTACCTGGGTGATGCACCACTTGGAAGTCATATGGCTGTAGGGATAGGTACCATCAGATTATCTGCCTGTTGGTCTCTTTCTTATTATGCAACCAACATAGAGCTCATGGTCAGTAATCAGCCAGAATGCATTTCCTAGCAGGTAATATCTTAGAGAATCTATGGCCCACTTGACAGCTAATGCCTCTTTCTCTATATTTGAGTAACGTGTTTCTCTGGGGATTAATTTCCGACTAAAATATAATATCGGGTGCTCTTCTTCTGTCTCACTTTGAGACAGCACCGCACTGATCCCTACTTTGGAGGCATCCGTCTGTAGGATGAAAGGTTTCTGGAATTTGGGATGAGCTAATACCAGTTCTTGTGTCAGCTGCTCTTTTAAGGTCTGGAAGGCCGCCTCACATTCCTTTGACCACTACACTTTCTGAGATTGTGCCTTCCTCGTTAAGTCAGTCAAGGGAGCTGCCAAAGTTGCAAAATCCGGCACGAACCAGTGGCAATATCCAGCTAGGACAAGAAATTGCTGTACCTGCTTCTTGGTCGTTGGTGCAGGCCAATCCTGTAGTGCTTGTACCTTGTCGACCAAGGGCCGTAGCTCGCCACCCCTAACAGTATAACCGAGGTAGGTTACTTCCTCTTGCCCAAAATGACATTTTGCTAGATTGGCTGTCAGGTCTGCCTCCTTTAAGGCCTGTAGGACCCTAGAAAGATGTTCAAGGTGGTTGTCCCAGCTAGTGCTGTATATGACAATATCGTCAATGTATGCCGCTGCGTACTGTCCGTGAGGTTGCAATATCCAGTCCATACGTTGCTGAAAGGTGGCCGCCACTCCATGTAACCCAAATGGCATGGTCACAAATTGGTATAGGCCAAAAGGGGTTGGGAAGGCCGTCTTTGGGTGTGAGGTTGGGGTCAGGGGGGATCTGCCAATATCCCTTAGTAAGCTCTAGCGTCGATAGGAATTTGGCTTCCCCCAGCCTCTCTAGGACTTCGTTGACCCAGGGCACGGGGTAGGCGTCAAACCGAGATATATCGTTCACCTTCCTATAATCAATACAGAATCAGAGGGAGCCGTTTGGTTTCGGAACTAGGACTATTGGGCTTCGCCACTTGCTATGGGACTCTTCTATCACGCTCGTGTCTAGCATAACCTCCAGTTCCTTCCAAATGGCCTCCCACATCTTCTTAGGCAGGGGCCAGTGAGGGTTGCGTACCTTCTGTCCCAGCAAGGTGGCGACATGATGACTAGTGACAGATGTGTGCCCGGGCCATGCTGACAAGACCTCTGGTTAAGACTGCCTTAGTCGTTGGAGTTCTTCCTTCTGGTTCAGATTAAGGCCTGCTCCTATGGTTACTGGCCCATCTTCAAAGGACTCATCTGCCAGGGGTCCCCACTCTGGTTCAGGAAGGTAGGGGGTAATCAGTAACGTCTCCCTACTGCGCCAGGCCTTCAAATTTACATGGTAGGTGTGTGTTTCATGCCGCCGGCCAGGCAGCTTAACCTCATAGTCATCCGCTGGGTGACTTCAAAAGGGCCTTGCCACTCAGCCAACAATTTGAACTTGGATGAGGGCAACAGGATCAGGACCTGGTCTCCGGGTTCAAAGCTCCACAACCTGGCTCCCTTGCTGTAATGTTGGGCCTGGCTCTGCTGCACCTGCTCCAGGTTCTCTCTAGCAAAGGTTCCCAATCTCTGCAATCTCTCCCTTAAATGTAAAAAGCAACAGAGGGTCCTGTGGCACCTTTAAGACTAACAGAA
>NW_020664420.1:50245270-50304848 GCF_002925995.2 Terrapene triunguis
TTCTGTTAGTCTTAAAGGTGCCACAGGACCCTCTGTTGCTTTTTACAGATTCAGACTAACACGGCTACCCCTCTGATACTTGACCCCTTAAATGTAGAACTTGATGGACAATCCCCTTTCCTTGGGTCTCTTGTTCTTCCCATCCCTCATTCAGAAGGTCGAGGATACCTCGGGGTTGTCTACCATATAAGAGTTCAAATGGAGAGAAACCCATAGAGGCTTGGGGTACCTCCCGTATAGCAAACAGCAAGGCTGGGAGTAACGTATCCCACTGTCGTGGGTCCTCATCCACCAATTTGTGTAGCATACTCTTCAAAGTCTTATTAAAACGCTCCACCAACCCATCCATCTGGGGGTGGTATAGGGATGTCCTCAAGGCTTGTATGCCTAAAAGATGGCAAAGGTCGGCCATCAAATGGGAAGTTACGTTAGTCCCCTGGTCTGTCAAGATCTCGTGGGGTATCCTTACCTGGGAAAAGACTTTGATGAGTTCAGCAACTATCTTAGAGGCAGTGGCCATCCATAACGTGACCGCTTCGCGGTACCGGGTGGCGTAATCTATGATCACAAGGATGTATTGGTGGCCCAAAGCACTCTTTTTTCTAGGGGGACCACCAGGTCAAGTCCTATTCATTCAAAGGGAATTCCGACTAGGGGAAGAGGTATGAGGGGCGCCTTGGGTACTCTTTACATGACCGTTGGCATTCTGGGCATTATGCGCAGTAATTTCTCACCTCTTGGTGAATCCCTGGCCAGAAGAATTGCCGCACCACCCATTGGAGAGTCTTTTCTCTTTCCAGGTGCCCTGCCCAGGGCACCAAATGGGCAAGGTGCAAAAGTCCCTGGTACAGCCTTCAAGGAACCAGCAACTGATGGAGTATTTCCTGAGTTTGGGGCTCCTCCAGCCAATAGAGGCGATCCTGCCATACCTCAAAGTGTGGGCCTTGTGGACTTCGTGAAGCCTCCACCCCTTCTTGGTCCCCAGTGGTGGCCTGTTCCCAGGCATGCTTAAGTGTGGGTCCTCGCACTGTTCCTGGATAAAATAGGCATCCCATTCCAGCTCTCCCTGTGCCTCCTCGACAGAGGACTCTGTCAATGTCAGTTGGGGTACTGGGGTCTCGGTGGGTCTAGAGGTCCCTTCCCCAGGGTCCTCCGCCTCGTGATCACGCCCAAGTAGCCCTCTCTGTATCTGACCTTCGTCTTCTCCCATTGGGGGGTTCAGGAAGGCTTCCTGTAACAGTTCTTGGAACCACGGCCAGTCTCGCCCTGGGTAGGCGAGCCGTGGGGTAAAACCCACCAGGAGTTCGGTTCTTCGGTTGCATATTGCCAGCATTACCCGGGCTGTGGGATACGAATGAAGGTCACCATGGAAACATTGGACATAAATAGGGTTTCCATCTGGCTTCAAATCAGGCACAAGGTCACCCTGGATGAGGGTTTGACTACAACCCGAATCAATTAATGCTGCCTAGAAACCCCTTTGATGAGCAGTGAGGTCCCTAGTTTCCCTGGGCCTCTCTCCCAAGCCAGGGGGCTGGTAATCCAGGCTTGCCTGTAATTACAGTCCATGTATGGGCAATCCAGATGAAAATGCCCTTCTTGACCACACTCATAACAGCGGTCCGGTGGTCCTCGGGGTGGTGTGCCTATCCAGTTCAGCTCGACCCCTCCAAGTGGCGCTTCTTCTTGCCACATGGGGCCTTGGGAGACAGGCAATTTCTGCTTTGGGTGTGTGTGTGGGGGGGGGTTGCCTGGGGTTCCCTCCGGGCATCATAGCCCTCCCATGGAGGTCAGCTGGCATCTTCCTGTGGGTACTGGGCCTCTCCCCATAGGTTCACCTGCCTTGCGGGGTTGGAGTTCTGTATTCTCCAGTGACAAGTAATCCTCCATCAGGGTTACTTCTTCTATAAGCATCGCAGGTCGGTGTCTATGCACCCACTCATTCCATCTGGCTGGGATGATTTGAGTGAACTGTTCCAGGATGACCATCTCTGCCACCTGTGTCCCAGACCGCTTGTCAGGCTCAAGCCATCGCCAAGTGTAGTCTGGGAGACATTGAGCCACTGCCCGTGGCCTGCCCCCGTCGGATACTTTCCCTGACCAAAGCGCTGCCGATACGTCTCTGGACTGATGCCAGTCTGGTCTAGTATGGATGTCTTCACCATTTCATAATCCAGGGCATCTTGTGGGTCCAGGTTACAGTAGGCAGCCTGGGCTGGTCCCATTAAATAAGGGGCTATCAGGGTAGCCCAGTGTCCTGCCAGCCTGCAATGGTGGCCACTCAAATGTGATGAGGAAGACCTCAGGATCATCCCCAGGCCCCATCTTCATGAGCCTTAGGGGGAGCCCAGATGGTAGGGCACCGGGGTCTGGGTCAGTTGGGGGGTTGGCTGGTGGCTTGCTTGGCCGCAGCAGGGCTACCAATTGTTGAACCAGCCTTTCCTGTTGGGCCTGCTGCTGCTGAAATAGCCTCTCCTGTTGTGCTTGCTGTTGTGTGGCCAACTCCCGCATCATTTCCTGTTGGTGAATCATCACCTGTTGCAGCATCTGCACATACTGCTGTTGTTGCTGTACGGCGTTCTGCTGTTGGCTTTCTAGGAGCCCCTTCAAAACTTTTTCTGACTCCATTCTAGCATCGGCTATCTGTGAGTGACTAGCGTAGAAGGTTAATCATGGAGGGGTATTTACACCGCCTTCCGATTCCTTAGTTCAGGCCTCTCCTGCCCGCATTCTCCACCATATGTGTCACGGTTAAGGTGGAGCCTGTCCGATGTGGGGTGCATGCGCCTGCCTTTCTCGGGGAATAGGGCTGGCGTACGAGTCTTACGTGCCTATCTCCATCAGCTTAAGTCCACATGTCTGGGCTTAGCTATGGCGTAGAGTGGCCCAATGGCCAGAGTTTACGAAAAATGCCCCACTCATTCGGGGTAGTACAGCCTAATGGCTGGAGTCCAGGAAACTTGCCCCTACTGTCAGAGCAGTATGGCCCAATGGCCAGAGTCTATGGAGAATGCCCCGCTTGTTCGGGGTAGTATGGCCTAGTGGCCAGAGTCCAGGAAACTTGACCCTCCTGTCAGGGCAGTGTGGCCTAATGGCCAGAGTCTATGGGGGCAGCCCCGGTAGGGGGGGCCTGGGCCCACCCAACTCCACTGGGCCCCGACCCGGGCCCTAGTAGCACTGGTACAACCAGTTACCAACTCAGTGGGGAGTCTCACCAAAATATGCTGAGTTTACCTCAGTGGGAGATACCACTCCGACACCGCCCGTGGGTCACTTCCTACCATAGTCTCAGGCATTGTAGTCCAGGAGGCATTGGGAGCTCTTAATTCCTCAGCACTGGCCACTCCCTGGGGCTCCGTGGGTTGCTGGGGGCTGAGGCTGTGGTCTACATCTCCGCTCCCCTCTGGCACAGGCTGGAGGCCGTCCTCAGCAGGAACTCCTGGCACACATTCTTCCCTACCAGCGTCTCTTTCAGAGTGAGCTGGGCTGCTCTCCTTTATAGTGGTACAGCTGGAGCATGCCCAGCAGGCAGGTGGAGGCATGGCTTCCTCAGCCCACAATGTGGCATTAACCCCTTCCCGTCTGGTGCGGGGCGAGTGCGTCCCATCACAGTACCAAAATATGGATTTAGCATATTTTAAATGTTTTTAAAGTTGCTAATATATTTATCCAATCCTAAAACTTAACTTAATGTCTGGCATTTAAATCTTTGTTTACCAAAGTTATTTAAATAGCTCCAGTGAAGGTTCACTATTTAGGTACAATTAAGAAAGAAATTATATCATTCTCTATATTTACCCCTTGGTTACCCTGGTTTGTGATGTATATCCACATCCACAATGGTCCCTGGAAGTGGAAAGTCTGCTGAGAGGCTGACTGCATCACAAAGCAATCAATAATGAGCCTTTTCATTGGAAGGCCTTAAGCAATCAGCACTAACCCAGGTGCCAGCATCCCCACAGCAAAGCCACACCTGAATTATGGTATCCTCACTATTTCTGCACTCATCCATGAGTGTCATATCTCATGATTCTCTGTGCTGAGACATTCTGGGATTCTTTGCCAATTAATTATGCCAATTACAGTAGAATTTGTGGGGGAATTGTAGGAAGGGTGTTGTAGGACTATTAGCACTCGAATAATTTTGCATGTGTCCTCCCTGCGAAGTGGGCACATTCCAGCCAGAGTTAATCAGAGCCTGTGTTTAAACCTATATCTCCAGCCATGCAAGACAGCTTGGTCTTAAAGCACCTCCAAATCCAAATTAGAGGTTTTTTTGTGAGGATGGTAGAGGGGGTTGGGCTTCTCACCTTGGAATCTATGAATCTGTGAATACCTAGGTAAGAATGTGGGTTAACTTTGCAGTGAAGACATATCGATAGTGATGATACACATGAAATGAGAACTGCCCCTTCCCCAGGAGTACCTTTCTTGGTGACTGCTTAATCCCTGCTGACTTGCCTTCATGCAGGATTACGTTCTTGTAGGGAGCTGTTCTTTGCACTCTGTTGGGGACTGGCTCTTTAAATTTGACAGAGCTAAGCAGGTGTGGCCCTAAAACAGCCATTTTACAACTAGCTGCAGCATCTCCCTCTCTCCGTCTGGTAGGTACCCTTAATGACTTTGATGGTTTACCCTAGTTTTCCTTTTCTCATTCCTGAGCAGTGGGCACATTCTGGCAGAGTGCATCTCCTCAGCACTCAGTCACTATCGCTCCCATGAAATCCTGAGTACGACTTAAGGCTGCCTGTGCCTGATACCACTCTGCCTTTCTCCCGAGGGCTCTCTTTTGGCTACAGCAGGCCAGGTTGTTGCAGGAACGGAGAAATGTATGCTACTTTACTGCATCAAGGATTTATCTGACCCTCCCTGAGTCCTTATATTTGAATGTCCTTGTTTTATTGGTTTAAGCACCGTTAAGTGAGTGGTTTAGCACAGATTGTTTTGTATTATGTATAGTGAATGAACTGCTTTTGAAATATACACATGCTTTTGGCATATACATTTACTGATATTGATCCCATCTTGATTGGGTCCTCTAGGTGCTACTGTAATACAAATAATACCCTTTCTTATAAAGGGTAAAGCTGTGCATTAAAGATATGAGAGCATAACCAATACATACATGCATTTTTGATTTCATGAAACAAGGAGGCAGGATGGAATGTTCAAGGTCAGTGCTCCAACCCTGGGACTGAGTCCACCACTCCACCAAAGTTCAACCATAAGACGCTACTTCCTACCATGATAGAGTTGCTTTCAGACCTGAAGGTTGTCTCTGCATTTGTCCAAGACTTATTCCTCTGTTAGTAGTTTGCCTTATTTCGCCCAGGTTATCTAGCATGGTCAGGGCATCCATGGATTCATTCACATATTCACCTTTTGTGCACAGGTCATGATCTAGTGCCCACAGCTCCTGACATGGAGTTTGAGCTGTCAGGATTTTGTTGCCTTTCTGAGTGTTGCTTTAGTTTCTGTGCATTAGATTTTACTCTCTCTCATGATTTGGCTCCATGTCTTTCGAGATGTATCTGGGATTGTTCTGTATTCCTCGTTTGAGGGTCGCCTTTCCAAGTGTTGTTTGCCAAGTATTTTTGTTTTCCCTATGTTGCTGGTAACTTTCTCTTCCTGTTTGCATGATTCAGCATCCCTCTTTGATGGACGTATGTTTATTTGTGTTGTGTTGTGTATTATACATCAGAACTTCAAAATAGGGCATTTCATCTATCTTTGTTTAGTGTTATCACAAGAAATAATTCTTGCTAGCTGCAGCTAAAACATGAGTTCCTCCTCAGAGGTGAAACAAGAGAATAATTACTTATACTGTATGTATTTACTAGAAGAACATTTTGTATTCACAAAAATATAAAAACAATTTGCAATAATACAAAATAAAATGTCTTTCACCCATTAGAGAGACAAGGTTCTAACTGATTTTCTAAATTATTTTTCTTTGGAATCAATAAACACTTGAAACTGCTGAAAACAATTTGATTCAGTGTTTGAAGAGAGAATCTATGCAGCCTTATGTCTCAAACTTTATCAGTAATTTCACTGTGATAGATTTTTTTCTGACTTGCCAAGGGATTGGGGATAGTTGGATGACAGCTTTGGAAATTATTTAAAATAGATTAATGTGGTTAATCAAACTACAAATATCCAATTTAAGGCCAAATCATCCCACTTCAAAGAAACTACCTGCCAAGCAAGGTACTACTGAATGGGAAGAAAGGTGGGAGAATCCTGCACTTAATGAATGTATTTCAATTTTAAAAACTGTATTCAATAGAGGCGCATTAACTAAAATGCACATACTAAAGGCTTCCTTAATATAGCCGAGAAAAGCATAACAAGAGCCAATGGTTGAACGATGAAGCCAAACAAACTCAAATTAGCAAGTAGGCACATATTTTTACCAGTGAGTATGATTAACTATTGGAACAAACTAGGGGAGTGGTGGGTTCTCCATCTCTGGATGTCTTCAAATCGAGACTGGACGCCTTTCTAGAAAATATAGTTTAGCCAAGGATAAGTTATGCTTTAGTCAAACACTAGTTATTCGGCTCAATATAGTGGTAACTCAATGAAATTTCATGGCCTGTAATATGCAGGTCAGACTAGATTCTGGATTTGAATTATATTAATCTGTTTTGCAGAATCTTTATTTTCAAAAAATTAAATATTCAAGTAATATTCTACATAACACAATACAATGAGCTGTTGTATTTGTATGTTTAATTTCTGTGGGAAAATACCACTGCAATAGTTGAACTAAAAGCAGCCTCAGATGAGTGTGTGAAATATATGTAGTACAAGTGTGACTTCTTCCTGTTACAATGAAGATAAAAGTTCTTTAGGGGAGCACTATATGACTTATCCTATATTTGTGGGAGATAATACTTAATATGTTTAAGGTACCTATCCTTCATAGATGTCATAGTGTTTTATACAGGTGGGTAAGTAACATCCCATTTTATACATGGGAAAATTGAAGCACTGAGAAATTGTGACTTGTCCTACATCATATATAGAATTAGCAGCAGAACTGGGACTATAAGCCTGGTCTTCTGGATCCCAGTCTTGTGCTCTAGCCATTGGCTCCCAGATGTCTGCTATTCCTATGATACAGAGAGCTAGAATAGCCAATAACAATGCAGAATCCACGGTTAGAAAATACACAAGCTCCCACTAGTGAGCACATCTGTATGCTACAGAGTGAAAGAAAAGCATATTAAGGAATGCTAGCTATTAGTTGCAATTGTTATGGGTTTGATTTAATTCAATATCAAGAGATGTCAAATAGATAGACTTAATCAACTTTATTACTCAAAGGTTATTAGTTAAAGATTAAAACTGCATAATACAGAAAGGAAGATCAATACATTACCACCAGTATGGAAGGCGGCAGTGAGGCTGGCACTGATTCAAAATGTGAGCTTCACTTTACCTTTATATATACTGGGATTGTTTACAACAAATGAGGGTTTCACCATTTGGTTGCATTACTTTAAACCTAACATATCATTCTTATCTCTCTTTTTTGACATCTTTTTGCTAGGCTTGTACAGATCCTACAGTAAACTGAATAGAGATTGTAAATAGCTTATTATCTTGTTTTTACCATAGCATTGCAAATATCAGCAAAACTTTAGAGACATCCTGCATCAGCTATAGCTTGGGTACAGAGACTGTGTTAGCTAAGCATCACCAAAATTGTTTGTCTTGTCCTTTTTTTCTCTGGAATGTCTCCATACATAACACTGAGATTAAAATACTTCACATTGCCCTTTGGTTAAACAACTTAACATAAGTAAAAAGCAATTTGGAAGAGTTTAACATGAATAAAATTCATAGTAATAAAAATGTATGTGATTTTATATATATATATATATTGGTAAAATTACAAACCTTACAGACCTTCTCTTATCTGGCCCCATACATATTTGCAAAACAGAATCTCTGTAGTAGCAGAATACCTAGAGCTTGGAAGGTTGAGTGTATTTCTCAAACCTTCTTGTATTCTCCTTCAGTATACAGAGCAAGAGTCATACAAAGGTTACAGCGCCTAACTGTAGTACAATTTTAGAGTTATACAAATTAAAATGAATATAAGAATTCTAAATATATGGTACTAGACTAGTGACTATATTAGTCACTATTAGCTACTTTGTTATTCTGGTTAAATAAGCATTTTTATCACACATAGAGCTACAAAAAGAAATACCATGATTTGATTCATACGTTTTACTTGCGAGCTGAAAGAACCTGTTTTCTGGTAGTCGGTAATAAAGCAACTTCCCTTCCTGGTTAAAAATTCTGTTTGTGAGAGCTGTTTTCCCAATATATTCTGTTTATAAGAGTCCGTTTCACAAACCTTGATAAAGTCCATTCCTTATCTGATACCTGACCCTACAGCATTTAGGAAGGCATGTGACTAAAACTTTACAAGCTGGGTTTTTCCATTTTGAGTTTGAGTTGGCTGGAAAGCACCATGGGGGCTTGGCTTACTTTGGTCAACACAATATAAGAAAAGGCTAATTAACCAAGAGGTTAAGGGAGTTTCTGAGATCTTAATACATGCATAAGTCTCTGAGGTCCAATTTAATAACGTGTCAGTGTACTGTGCAAAGACCATCATCAACCTTATGTGTCATATAACTATCCAAGTCCATGCTGTATTTTGTCTGTTTGTGTCTATAGCAGTTTTATCACTGAAAATGCATCCCAAAAAATTGAATCATTTCAGTATTGTGTCCTAGTTTAAGCTTCAAGGGATATAAATTTGCAGTGTCCACTTCTTCTTGCACAGAATCTTCCTTTGTGGAATTTAGATCCTAGCATTTTGACTAAAAACTTGGAAGAGTTGCTCTTCCAATATAATGATTTGTTTTGATACAACTTTCAAGATTTAGGGTCCCATCTTTCAATTTTTGCACAGGTAAAACTGTCACTGACATTCATGGGGATTTATTCTTAGCATAGAGTGAAAGTTGGGTCTCGCTGTACCTTTCTCTCTCAAACCCTGTATAGAATTAAGGAAGATGATCTACAATATTATGAGGATTTGGTGGGAGTATGATAGGTCACTTTCAATAAGTGAATCATTCCCTATGCTTGGGACTAGCGGTAATTCAGGAACAGTTTTTAGCCTGAAATCAGTTTCATCTTTATCACCAAGGCCCCAGTGTATGTGTCATGTAGGACTGATGCTGTAAGGACTGCATTATCACTGCACTCCTAGTTGCTTTCTTTAAGCATTCTTCACTCCTCCTCAATAAGACCCTCATGAGTCTGCAGTTATTTCTGCAGATTTCGCTAACCTCCTCTTAGAGTTATTGACTTTTTTTATGTTGTTGTATGCAGTGTAGTTGTAGCTGTGTCTGTCCCTGGATACTAAAGAGACAAGGTGGGTGATATCTTTTTTTGGAACAATTTCTGTTGGTGAGAGAGAGAGTCTTTTAAATGTCTCCTTCTCTCACCAACAGAAGTTGTTAAAAAAAAAATGATATTACTTCACCCACCTTGTCTCTATTTTAGGTTTATATTTTTTCACCTGTCAGGGCTTCTGACTTGGGTTGAGATGGATTCAAAAGCAATCTAATGAAGCATCTTATGTAATGATTTGAGAAGTTGTTCTGCTGAGAAGAGTGATCTGCAGCCTTGCCTAAATCGGGGTGGACCTCCATCCCAACCAGCCTTTGTCCTGCTTCTAAAAAGAGTGATCTGTGGATGACCATAACCCAGAGGTTGTTCGTCTTTTTCATTTTAATTCTGAGATGAGATTCAGAGCTGTCTCCTAGAAGCTGAGAATAAGGAGGAAATTATGGCACCTTAAGACCACCTTGGTTTTCAGAGATCACCAACAAGTGCTTATCACATTGTCAGTGGTCCCCAGACTACAGTTTGAGAACTTCTCCCCTAAATAATGGTCTGGCTGATTCCTAGCAGAAGATCATCCTCTGTCTGGGTAAATATGGATGTTATGTTCCATCTAAGCTAGTCCCCTGATATGAAATATTTTTTATCAGTTATGAATTGTAATTTTAAATTATTTTGAAACATTCACTTTCAAGATTTAAAAAAATCTTACGTTTTGATTTTCCAGACTGGTGGACTAAGAAAAATAGCTTTCTTTTTAAACTTGTGATCATATAAATGGCAGAGCACACAAAAGTAACAACAAAACTATTAATGGATATTACATTACAATGTTTGGATTTAGGACTACTTGCAAGTAAGGTTGGTGAAAGATGCTTAATACAGCAGAACTGCTGTGTTGCGGAAGCGTACAGGAAACCTCAGCAAGGGTCTACCTCTATTATACACATTGGGAGCTGTACTCTACAGGTGTACTCCCTGTGCCTCAGGAAGAGATGAGGATATGACGAGAGGTTCTGCAAATCCATCAGGCAAACCCCTTTATGTGGGGAGAGAATGTCAGCCACAGGGGCTATGACAAAGGCTCTGCCGCTGCTCCATGTGCTGGTGGGGAAGGGAGAAGTCATTTCCTTCATCACCTGTAGAGTATAGCTAGCTACTGAAGGGCCATATCTTTCTTCATAGATTCATAGATTCTAGGACTGGAAGGGACCTCGAGAGGTCATCGAGTCCAGTCCCCTGCCCGCATGGCAGGACCAAATACTGTCTAGACCATCCCTGATAGACATTTATCTAACCTACTCTTAAATATCTCCAGAGATGGAGATTCCACAACCTCCCTAGGCAATTTATTCCAGTGTTTAACCACCCTGACAGTTAGGAACTTTTTCCTAATGTCCAACCTAGACCTCCCTTGCTGCAGTTTAAGCCCATTGCTTCTTGTTCTATCCTTAGAGGCTAAGGTGAACAAGTTTTCTCCCTCCTCCTTATGACACCCTTTTAGATACCTGAAAACTGGTATCATGTCCCCTCTCAGTCTTCTCTTTTCCAAGCTAAACAAACCCAATTCTTTCAGCCTTACTTCATAGGTCATGTTCTCAAGACCTTTAATCATGCCTGTTGCTCTTCTCTGGACCCTTCCATGGAACATAGTGGCAAAAGTCAATAACTTCACTTGCAGTCCTACATAGTTCTAGGTTCTGCCCTGGGCACCAGCAGGAGCCAGTGGCGTAGGTGGAGAGAGGAATTGTGACTGCCTAAAATCCCAGCAATACCTACTGGGAACTGAGTTCTGGACTCCTGCACAAAGGTCTGGGTCTAGTGGGAAGCAGTGACCATGAGATGGTTGAGTTCAGGATCCTGACACAAGGAAGAAAGGAGAGCAGCAGAATACGGACCCTGGACTTCAGAAAAACAGAGTTTGACTCCCTCAGGGAACTGATGGGCAGGATCCCCTGGGATAATAACATGAGGGGGAAAGGAGTCTAGGAAAGCTGGCTGTATTTTAAAGAATCCTTATTGAGGTTGCAGGAAAAAAACATCCTGATGTGTAGAAAGAATAGTAAATATGGCAGGCGACCAGCTTGGCTTAACAGTGAAATCCTTGCTGATCTTAAACGCAAAAAAGAAGCTTAAAAGAAGTGGAAGATTGGACAAATGACCAGGGAGGAGTATAAAAATATTGCTCAGGCATGCAGGAGTGAAATCAGGAAGGCCAAATCACATTTGGAGTTGCAGCTAGCAAGAGATGTTAAGAGTAACAACAAGGGTTTCTTCAGGTATGTTAGCAACAAGAAGAAGTTCAGGGAAAGTGTGGGCTCCTTACTGAATGGGGGAGGCAAACTCGTGACAGAGGATGTGGTAAAAGCTAATGTTCTCAATGCTTTTTTTGCCTCTATCTTCACAAACAAGGTCAGCTCCCAGACTACTGCACTGGGCAGCACAGTATGGGGAGGAGGTGACCAGCCCTCTGTGGAGAAAGTGGTTCAGGACTATTTAGAAAAGCTGGATGAGCACAAGTCCATGGGGCCAGATGCACTGCATCTGAGGGTGCTAAAGGAGTTGGCGGATGTGATTGCAGAGCCATTGGCTATTATCTTTGAAAACTCATGGCGATTGGGCAAGGTCCCGGATGACTGGAAAAAGGCTAATGTAGTGCCCATGTTTAAAAAGGAAAGGAGGAGGATCCGGGGAACTACAGGCCAGTCAGCCTCACCTCAGTCCCTGGAAAAATCATGGAGCAGATACGCAAGGATTCAATTTTGAAGCACTTAGAAGAGAGGAAAGTGATCAGGAACAGTCAGCATGGATTTCCCAAGGCAAGTCATGCCTGACGAACCTAATTGCCTTCTATGATGAGATAACTGGCTCTGTGGATGAGGGGAAAGCAGTGGATATGTTATTCCTTGACTTTAGCAAACTTTTGATACGGTCTCTCACAGTATTGTTGCCAGCAAGTTAAAGAAGTATGGATCTGGATGAATGGACTGTAAGGTGGATAGAAAGCTGGCTAAATCATCAGGCTCAACGGGTAGTGATCAATGGCTCCATGTCTAGTTGGCAGCCGGTATCAAGCGGCGTGCCCCAAGGGGTCGGTCCTGGGGCTGGTTTTGTTCAATATCTTCATTAATGATCTGGAAGATGGTGTGGACTGCACCCTCAGCAAGTTTGCAGATGGGATAGGATACAGAGGGACCTAGACAAATTAGAGGATTAGGCCAAAATAAATCTGATGAGGTTCAACAAGGACAAGTGCAGAGTTCTGCACTTAGGATGGAAGAATCCCATGCACTGCTACAGACTAGGGACCCAGTGGCTAGGAAGCAGTTCTGCAGAAAAGGACCTAGGGGTTACAGTGGATAAGAAGCTGGATATGAGTCAACAGTGTGCCCTTGTTGCCAAGAAGGCTAACGGCATTTTGGGCTGTATAAGTAGGAGCACTGGCAGCAGATTGAGGGACGTGATCATTCCCTTCTTATTCGGCATTGGTGAGGCCTCATCTGGAGTACTGTGTCCAGTTTGGGGCCCCACACTACGAGAAGGATGTGGAAAAATTGGAAAGAGTCCAGCAGATGGCAACAAAAATGATTAGGAGGCTGGAGCACATGATTTATGAGGAGAGGCTGAGGGAACTGGGATTATTTAGTCTGCAGAAGAGAAGAATGAGGGGGGATTTGATAGCTGCTTTCAACTACCTGAAAGGGGGTTCCAAAGAGGATGGATCTAGACTGTTCTCAGTGGTAGCAGTTGAAAGAACAAGGAGTAATGGTCTCAAGTTGCAGTTGGGGAGGTTTAGGTTGGATATTAGGAAAAACTTTTTCACTAGGAGGGTGGTGAAGCACTGGAATGGGTTATCTAGGGAGGTGGTGGAATCTCCTTCTTTAGAGGTTTTTAAGGTCAGGCTTGACAAAGCCCTGGCTGGGATGATTTAGTTGGGGATTGGTCCTGCTTTGAGCAGGGGGTTGGACTAGATGACCTCCTGAGGTCCCTTCCAACCCTGATATTCTATGATTCTAGTGCAGAGTGTCTGCATGGGGCAAAGAAAACATAGTTCTTCCCACACCTGTGCACAAAGCGGCCACCTCACCCCCTTGTTATCTGAGGTGGATTCCATGTTGCTGCAGGGCAATCTATACTGCTATACAATCTATACTGCTAAGAGCACAAGATTTATGCAGAGCTGGGCAGAGGGCTGAGCACTCTCTGGTGCTGAAGGTTCCTGTCCCCAGTGATCCCTACAGTTCCACAGGCTTTGGATACCATGTCCCTTCCTCTTCTGGAGTCCTCCCAAGAAGCATTTGGTAACAGAGCTGGGTGAAATTTTTCATCTGAAACTTTTTTCAGTGAAAAATATGGATTTGGTTAGACAAACATTTTGCAACTTTGTTTCAATTGTTCCATTAGGAGTTTTATTCAATAGTATTAAAAAAGCAAAAACATAAATAGATACAAAATATTCTATTTCTGGATGAACAAAGTGTTTCATTCAATCCCAAATGATTATTTTTTCAACTTCTTCATTTGCTGAAAGTTCTGAAAAAATTAATTTTTGGGTCAACCTGAAATTATTGTTTCCCTTGGGAATGACAGAGTACCAGGTTTAGTCAGGCATTGTGCTAGCTGCTCCTTTCTTGGGGGCTGGGAAGGAATCATTTACTCACTACCAGATTGGCCAAGGCAGAGTGGGTTTTTTTTCACCCTCCTCACAGTGGGTTCAGGGGGACTTTGTTAGAGTGAATAGAGAAGAGAGTTAGGCTGTAATGTCACAACTCAGTATGTAAGTGTGGCGCGGATGTCCAGTGCAGGGACTCCATAGGGAGGAGATACAGTGATGAGATAAATGGACTTAAAGGAGGTGCCTGCTAAAGGAGTGGAAAGGGGGCGGAGGGTTGGGGTGCCTATGACTGGCATGGCAGGGACCCAATCCCACCTTCCTTTATAGCCCACCTTAACTATCATTTGAGGGGCGAGGTGGTAAGGTCCATGCAGTGGGTTGGCTGGAGATCAGGGTGGAAAAAGGGTGGGACTGATAGAAGCCCTGCAGGTAGATATTGAAATGATCATGGCGTTACTTGCACTATACACTTTTTTCTGCTGGGTAGTCCCAGACATCTAAATATAAAGTTGCAGCCTAACTGAACCATACCCAGTGTCTTGTGTCCTCCTTTTGGTATAGCCGGACAATACTAATCTACTTATGCTAAAACAAACTTCCTTTTTTCTTTGTGTTCCTAATTCTTTTGTCATTATGTTGATACAGCCATACATGTGGTAAGGACTTTTTCTTGAAGCTACACAAGTACATGAAATAAAAACAGAGTTTATATCCCCTGTACATTCTAGTGTATAAAATAGGAAAGGAAAATAAAACACATTGGAGGAAATTAAAGCTGTTGAGTTTAGAGTTAAAATAGCATATCATTTTTAATAGGAGGCAACAAAGTGAAAACTATTCTGTGGAACTAAGTACTTAATTCACTGGAAAATACAAAGCAAGATGACTTTGCAACCAAAACAACAAAATCAATTGAAACAGTAACAGTAATATGCTTTTTCTTGAACAGTAATTCACACACATGCACAATGGTAAGACAATGTTAAATTGTAACACAAACTGACAAAGGCAATCCAATATTAGCAAGGAAATTTATTACACATCCTCCAGTTTGGAGCATTACCTTAGTGACTTTCTTAATGCACTCCATTAACAATTGGAGGACATATAATTCAGTTAAAAATACATTGTTTTAATTCAGTTGGGGGGGTTACATTTTTCTGAAGGGGTGTGTAGGATTTAGCTACACTACTGTCTTTGGGTAATTAAATTTTTGCATACTTTAATTCCCCCTCTAATTTTAATTATTGTGGTATTCTTCACCATACAAGCAATAGTGTATGTTTAGGGTTTTTTTTTACTATTCGTTTTACTTCAGAAGTGGCCATATTTCAGCGATAGGCATAGACATAGTTCTGCGCCATCAGTTTCATTTTGTGAAGGGGTTTAGGATCTGTCTGGATGAAATGTGTTGTATATTACAAATATAAGAGTAAATTGATGCTGTCAGATTAAAAAATATGAGCCAGATCCTTACCAATTGTAAACTGATGTAGTTCGCTAGCCAAGGATCTGGCCCCCATACCCTGAAACTGGTTTTCTTTTTGTTTCATATACCATGTGTTGGGTGATAACATGAGAGGACTTCATGCTTGTAAAAGTAAACTAGCTTTTTGCTAAGAACAGTGTTTACAATAATGCTGCAACTGCAGCTAGCAGACTGGTTTCCTGGTTCCTCCTCGAAATTCTTCCCTCTTGCAACCCATGGTCCTCCCTCCAAGTTCCATGCTGGTTGTTACATCTTTTCTTTCAGCAATTGTTGTATCTTTTGTGCCAACATTTCCAACTTGCTGGGACCAGAGATCACTAAGTGGTCTGCTAGATCTTATAGTCCTGCAAGTATAGACTCATAGACTTTACTCATAGACTTTAAGGTCAGAAGGGACCAATATGGTCATCTAGTCTGACCCCCTGCATGATGCAGGCCACAAAAGCTGACCCCCTCACTTTCCCTTAGCTCTGCTGTTGAAGTCTCCAGATCGTGATCTAAAGACTTCAAGACGCAGAGAATCTTCCAGCTTGCGACCCCTGCCCTATGCTGCGGAGGAAGGCGAAAAACCTCCAGGGCCACTGCCAATCTACCCTGGAGGAAAATTCCTTCCCGACCCCAAATATGGCGATCAGCAGAACCCCGAGCATACAGGCAAGATTCTCTAGCCAGACCCTAATTTGACCAGCGATGGCCGTTATTGCCTAATTGATTAGAATCACGTAATCCCGTCAAACCATTCCCTCCATAAACTTATCTAGCCTAATCTTGAAGCCAGAGAGGTCTTTCGCCCCCACCGTTTCCCTCGGAAGGCTGTTCCAAAATTTCACCCCTCTGACGGTTAGAAACCTTCGTCTAATTTCAAGCCTAAATTTCCCCACGGCCAGTTTATATCCATTTGTTCTCGTGTCCACATTAGCACTGAGCTGAAATAATTCCTCCCCCTCCCTGGTATTTATCCCTTTGATATATTTAAAGAGAGCAATCATATCCCCCCTCAGCCTTCTTTTGGTTAGGCTAAACAAACCAAGCTCCTCGAGTCTCCTTTCATAGGAAAGGTTTTCCATTCCTCGGATCATCCTAGTTGCCCTTCTCTGTACCCGTTCCAGTTTCAGTTCATCCCTTTTAAACATAGGAGACCAGAACTGCACACAGTACTCCAAGTGAGGTCTCACCAGCGCCTTGTATAACGGAAGCAGCACCTCCCTGTCCCTACTAGAAATACCTCGCCTTATGCATCCCAAGATCGCATTCGCTTTTTTCACAGCCACGTCGCATTGCCGACTCATAGTCATCCTGCGATCAACCAGGACTCCGAGGTCCTTCTCCTCCTCAGTCACTTCTAACCTATGCGTCCCTAGCTTATAACTGAAATTCTTATTAGTCATCCCTAAATGCATCACCTTACACTTCTCACTATTAAATCTCATCCTATTACTAATACTCCAATTTACAAGGTCATCCAAGTCTCCCTGCAGAATATCCCGATCCTTCTCCGAGTTGGCAATGCCTCCCAACTTTGTGTCATCCGCAAACTTTATCAGCCCACTCCTACATTCGGTTCCGAGGTCAGTAACGAATAGATTAAATAAAATCGGACCCAGAACCGAACCTTGAGGAACCCCACTGGTGACCTCCCTCCAATCTGTTGTTGGTCTTTAAACCAGTCTCCCACTTATTTGCCTTATCACTGTTGGTAGGGGACATGTTTCAAACCAACTGTTGCCTTCGTTTCCTGGATGACATACTGTTGGTCCACTGTATTCTCATCTATCTTGTTTCTGGCCCTCCTGCGCCGTGCCAACTGAGGGCTGAGGCTCATGTTAAGTCCTCCACAACTGTCTTCAATTTCATTTCCATTACTGTCCTGAGTCTATAGCTAATTCATATGACCTGTGTCCCACTGCAACTTGTACTGTTGGCTTTCACCATTGTTTTGTATGGCTATTTGATGGTTGGACCCACACCCACTGACCTGTGCATAGTGACCTCAGGTACTTGGCTCCTTTGTTGCAGCAGGC
Organism: Terrapene triunguis; assembly: GCF_002925995.2. Taxonomy (NCBI): domain Eukaryota; kingdom Metazoa; phylum Chordata; order Testudines; family Emydidae; genus Terrapene; species Terrapene triunguis. The sequence continues at coordinate 50,262,774 of NW_020664420.1, forward strand.
TGCTTGACTAGCTTGGAGTTCTTTTAACTTCTTCTGTGTACTAGCCATAGTTCCTTTGTTTGGCTGCTGTAACCTACTCCTCATGGAAAGCAGAGTTTTGGTTCTCAGGCCCATCAGCCTCTATGTTGGGCTATTATCTAGTCACTATGTGCATGGTGAGGGGGGCAGAGGTATTGCAATGGTCCAATATTGTCAGGTAATGATCTATTCCTGTCTGATTTGCCTTTGCCATCAGTCTCTTGGCTGTATTTTTGCTGACTCTACTTACCCATTGCCTTGTGGAACCCAGAAGATGTCTTATGTTCAGATTCCCATTTGGTGAGTACAGTGTGTCAGTTATGCCATTCCTTGCAAAATGCACCTTCGGTTTCCTGATCACAGTTCTTGCCTGACTGTCCTCCAGATACTCTGCCTTCCAGAATTGGAGCAGTAATCTACTGTGACCATGTAGCTCCTTTCACTAAAAAGTTAATGGGTCTGTTTTGACCTTTTCCCGGAGTTGGGTTGGGATTTCATGAGACTGCAGTCTTCTTCTGTTGCTTATCACTATACTCTTTACACATCGCTGACATGTACACACTCAACTGAGCATTCATGCCTACCCAGAAGATTCTCTCTCTGGCTTATCTCACCCCAAGTGTGAGGTATGTATCTTTCTCATGATGTCTGCTCTGAAATCTGCTTGGTCACCTTTAAATAAAATCCTGTCTTGTGCACACAGCTCATCCCTACTCTGGAAATATGGGTAACATCCAGTGGCACTTGCTCCTTACCATCTGATTGTTGCTGGAGTATGAATAACTTTAGTTCCTGGAGCACCCTATCCTGTTTAGTGGTTTGCTGCATTGCCTGTGGCCTCCCAATGGAAATGCAAAGGTATTGTATGCAATCTTTTTTACAAAAAATGAATAGTCTTGTTTCCCTGAACACAGTAGCAATCAAATAACAGATAGTTTCTCTAATCACAACTCCAAGCCCTTTTCAACCCCAAAGCTCTTTCTCTAGGCTTTTTTTCCAGGTCACACTGTGATTAATCAGTCTGTCTGGCTTTCTGCTGTGTCTCTTGTGACTTCTGTGGTGTTCCTCTCCTTCTCCTCCCACACAGCTCTACTCAAAACAATACCTAACCAAACCCCTCTCCCACATCGTTCAAATTCCTGTGCAGTCTCACGTGCGCCGTTGTTTTGACCATTGGCCTGTGCCTGTGTTTGGAGTGCAGACTGTTTCATAAAGAAGCTTAACTATTTTTTAAATGCAGGGAAACTAGTTTTACCCACCAGCTTCAATGACATTTTATGTAACTGGCAACAACACCCTCTGTCTTAGCTCTGCCCATCATCCTGAAGTGTCCTAAAATGGTAACATCCAACAACCCATTCCAGACAGAAACAAAATAAATAATTTATCAAATTACAAATGATACAAGCTTCACTATTTACATAGTGCCTTTCCGTCAGGATATTTTCATGCCACCAGCACAACAATTTTACTCCCATCCAAATCCCATGAATTTTTCATTCCCTGTCAGATTTCCTTTAAGGCAACCAAGTAGCCACTTACAATGTGCTCTTAAAGTGTGTCTATTGTTTGTGTGCAATTTGCTGGCTGAGACAGATTCTTCCCATGTGTTCTAATGGGGGACTCATTACTGTCACAGTTTTCCTATCCTCAACTTCCACAACTACATTCTCAGTTTCTGGGAGCAGCCACACTGAAATCCTGCCCTTCTGATACCATCTCAGATGGTCCTTATGGATAACTTTGGGTTTAGTCCTGAGTTCCAACTATATCCATTACACCACTTCATTTACTCAGGTCAGTATTGTATAACATCCCTCTCAAGGTTTATCCAGCTCAGGGCTCCTACCTTTCTTTCTCTTTAAATTGTGGAACCAGACCAGATCCACTCTTTTACTAGTCTCCCTGTATAACTTTACATTTTACAACCTTTTAATTTCATCACAGACTATTCTCAACTTTTCTTTAGCAAAGGTTTGAGATTGTTCAGTTTTAGATTACAAGGTTTCTACATAGTCCAAATGGTTCAAATCCCTTTATTCCTCTTCAGCAATTCCATACCAGAGGTTTGCTGGGATCCTTGTGCAAACATAAGGAGTGGTGGGGTATGCTTTGTATTTTCATTGACTGCTGTTCTACAAGCCATCAAAAGGAATGGGAAATGCTGGTCCCAGTCTTTTTGGTACCATTCTGCAAAGGTAGCCAGCTGAACCCCCGAAGTCCTGTTGAACCTTTCATCAAACTATGGGTGTGCTGGGGTGGTGCAAGTATTATGGATCCCTAGAACCTCTCAGACCTTCCGAACCACTTTTGCATTTACATTTTCTCCTTTGATCTGTATGTAAGTCACCCAGGACTCCAAATCTGGTGAAGAATTCATTCACAAGGACCTCTACTACTGTCACAACCTCTTGGTTTCCTGTTAGGCCAACCTCGGGCTATTTTGTGAAATAGTCAATAGGAACAAGCCTATATTGATTGTCAGCCTCAGTCTCAGGCACATACATAAGCATGTCAATAGCAATGCACTCCACTGGTGCTCCCACAAGATACTGCTGCATAGGGGGTTGCAACACAAGCATCACATTTCCTGCACCACTCTTCTACATTCTGCCTTTATTTTATCCATTAGAAATTCTCTCTTAGTTTGACTAAAGTTTTTGCAACCCCAAGATGTTCAGTGGATTTAAAACCAAATAACCTCAGAACCTCCTTTTTTAACATTGAGCTGACTCGGGGAACCATCACCTGCTGGTTTCTCCCATGTTCTATATAATATTTTATCTTTAAACTCTAAGCTTTCCCACTGTGACCAGAAAGCTTTTACTGTGGTATTGTAAGGGTACACTCTATTCCAGATTCACCGTGTTTGCCAATTGATTTTCCAATCACATGATATCCTGATATCAGGATCATCTCATTGGAGAGTTTTTAGTTGCTATGGGGTCCATTCCTACAACCTCATCCCCATTGTTCCAGGAACATGAGCACTGTTGCAAATTAAAGGAAGAGAGGCACACCTGGAGCAACAAATTTCTTGCTCTCCTGCTTGGGGCAAGGTTTGCAATTAGCATCCTAACAAGGCCATCTGGACCCCCTAACCATAAGCCTAACCTTCTCCTTTCTGGATCTCTATGGGCTACAACTCGGGGTAGAAAATTGCTGTGAATATCCTGTCTTACCCAACTTCTTTAGCCATTCCAGTTCCAGGTTACTGACTTCCACTTTGGACTGTGACCCTTTGATTTCCTTCTCAAAATGATTTCCCAGCTTCTTTAGTTCTTGCTGCAGCTCCTTTCTATTAGCAAGTTCCCAGTTCACCAGAGATTTTCCTGGCAAACCTTCTAATCCATGGCAGTCAGGTTACTGGTCACCTCTTCAATATCTCTTGCCAGGGAGTTTCGCAGTTGGGCTTTTGTACTTGCTGCTTCAAAAAAGATTTCATCTCTGCTTGCAGATTTTCAGTCTTTTCTGGGAAGCCTTCAATTCTTGCTTTAAATCTTGTTTTAATTCCTTCTGCCATTTGTGATTTCTGAAAGCACCTCCATTATTCCATTCTGGTTAAACAGAAATACCAGCTCACAATTTCTCTCCTTGGAAACTGGATCCCACTCCTTACACCAGTGTTTTTCCCCTTTGACACCAGCGGTTGGCCAAAGTTCAGGGCCCTACGGGTTGTTTATATTAGGAGGAGAAACTGATAATGGAGTCAGGTATCTTTGCAATCCTGTTTACAGACTGTACAAAGTCCTCTTCCCCTGAACATAGGAGAAATAAAAGAACAGGAGACAGTTTCTCTGCTCATACTCCAGTCCCATTTCAGCCAGCACAGCCATAATGTTTCTCTCTCGGCTTTTCTCAGTGCAACACTGTGCTTGTTAAGGCTGTGTCTGACTTTCTGCTGTCTCTTTTGTGTCTTCTGGTCAATCTCTCTCTCACATATACATATACACACACACACAATTCAAAACAATAACCTCTATTTTATGTAGTTCAAATTCCTGAGTGCCCTCACATGTGCCTTTGTCTGTGTTCTGGAGTGAAGATTGCTATTGTTTATAAAGGAGCTTATTGTTTCTTAAAGCTATTTTAAATGAAGAGCAGTAGTTATATCCAATGGCTTCAGTGATGTTTGGCCCAACCCATAAAAATATAATAAGTTATACTTTGCAATTCTATGACAATTTTTTAGCACAAGAGCTCAAGGTTCTTTACAAAAATGGGTTAATCTTCTCAGGACCCTGTTAGCCAAGACGTATATGTCATACATATTTCATTCTATTTTAATATGTATTACACATAATATTACATATAAATGTTAGCACAAAGCTTTATATTTGACTAGTATTATGCTTACTCTTGTTCACTCATTCTAAGCATCGCATAACACTGTACAAAGCTAAAGTCAGCTTTGGCACTAGCAAATACAAAATCTGTCAAAATCAAAATACATTCGTTCTGTATCTAGTATAGGTACCTCTATGCCCAACTGGTTTAGAATGAAGTATCCAAAACAGATTTTTTTTTAAAAAAAAATATAGAATTAAACATCAAGTAAAGGAACTATTATGAAATGGTGGTGTGGATTTTAGTGTTGTGTAAAAAGTTTTGTAACTTGTAAAAACATACTATAAATACTAAATAATATTACTAGTAGCTGAAATGCATCTCTTTAAAGCATGCTGTGGGATAAGAATTGCTTCCCAGAAGGAAGGTATATGTGTGTCCTTTCTGCTTCATCTTTAGACAATAAATTTGGCTAAGTTTGGGGTTTTTTGGTGTCTTGAATGTTTTTTAAAATGAACCGTGAGTATAGTCAACTACTGGCTATACCTGTTAGTCAATAATCCCTTTCAAATTAGTAACATGAAAAGACAGTATAAATATTTGTGTTTTTATGGGTATGATTCTTCAGGAGCATATATATCTCGTAACAAGAAGGGTTTCTTCAGGTATGTTAGCAACAAGAAGAAAGTCAAGGAAAGTGTGGGCCCCTTACTGAATGAGGGAGGCAACCTAGTAACAGAGGATGTGGAAAAAGCTAATATACTCAATGATTTTTTTGCCTCTGTCTTCACGAACAGCTCCCAGACTGGTCAGCTCCCAGACTGGTCAGCTCCCGCTGGGCAGCACAGTATGGGGAGAAGGTGACCAGCCCTCTGTGGAGAAAGAAGTGGTTCGGGACTATTTAGAAAAACTGGATGAGCACAAGTCCATGGGGCCGGATGCGCTGCATCCGAGGGTGCTAAAGGAGTTGGCGGATGTGATTGCAGAGCCATTGGCCATTATCTTTGAAAACTCATGGCGATCGGGGGAGGTCCCGGATGACTGGAAAAAGGCTAATGTAGTGCCCATCTTTAAAAAAGGGAAGGAGGAGGATCCAGGGAACTACAGGCCAGTCAGCCTCACCTCAGTGCCTGGAAAAATCATGGAGCAGGTCCTCAAGGAATCAATTCTGAAGCACTTAGAGGAGAGGAAAGTGATCAGGAACAGTCAGCATGGATTCACCAAGGGCAAGTCATGCCTGACTAACCTAATTGCCTTCTATGAGGAGATAACTGACTCTGTGGATGAGGGGAAAGCAGTGGATGTGTTATTCCTTGACTTTAGCAAAGCTTTTGATACGGTCTCCCACAGTATTCTTGCCACCAAGTTAAAGAAGTATGGGCTGGATGAATGGACTATAAGGTGGATAGAAAGCTGGCTAGATCGTCGGGCTCAATGGGTAGCGATCAACGGCTCCATGTCTAGCTGGCAGCCGGTTTCAAGTGGAGTGCCCCAGGGGTCGGTCCTGGGGCCGGTTTTGTTCAATATCTTCATTAATGATCTGGAGGATGGTGTGGACTGCACTCTCAACAAGTTTGCAGATGACACTAAACTGGGAGGAGTGGTAGATACGCTGGAGGGTAGGGATAGGATACAGAGGGACCTAGACAAATTAGAGGATTGGGCCAAAAGAAACCTGATGAGGTTCAACAAGGACAAGTGCAGAGTCCTGCACTTAGGACGGAAGAATCCCATGCACAGTTACAGTCTAGGGACCGAATGGCTAGGAAGCAGTTCTGCAGAAAAGGACCTAGGGGTTACAGTGGACGAGAAGCTGGATATGAGTCAACAGTGTGCCCTTGTTGCCAAGAAGACTAACGACATTTTGGGCTGTATAAATAGGGGCATTGCCAGCAGATCGAGGGACGTGATCGTTCCCCTCTATTCGACATTGGTGAGGCCTCATCTGGAGTACTGTGTCCAGTTTTGGGCCCCACACTACAAGAAGGATGTGGAAAAATTGGAAAGAGTCCAGCAGATGGCAACAAAAATGATTAGGAGGCTGGAGCACATGATTTATGAGGAGAGGCTGAGGGAACTGGGATTATTTAGTCTGCAGAAGAGAAGAATGAGGGGGGATTTGATAGCTGCTTTCAACTACCTGAAAGGGGGTTCCAAAGAGGATGGATCTAGACTGTTCTCAGTGGTACCTGATGACAGAACAAGGAGTAATGGTCTCAAGTTGCAGTTGGGGAGGTTTAGGTTGGATATTAGGAAAAACTTTTTCACTAGGAGGGTGGTGAAGCACTGGAATGGGTTACCTAGGGAGGCGGTGGAATCTCCTTCCTTAGAGGTTCTTAAGGTCAGGCTTGACAAAGCCCTGGCTGGGATGATTTAGTTGGGAATTGGTCCTGCTTTGAGCAGGGGGTTGGACTAGATGACCTCCTGAGGTCCCTTGCAACGCTGATATTCTGTGATTCTATGATATTCTCCATTGTTATTACTTAATCCCTTGTGAGACTGGGCTTTAATAGCACATCTTATATTCTCCATTGTAGGTATTGGTTTCCAGAACTGAAACTACTATAAATAAACATGGCAAGTTACTTTGCTTCAACAGAAAACAATCATTTGTGGTACAAAAATATTAAACATTCTTCTAAGTGCCATAATCCTAGGTAAAGCATCTCCATAAAGTGAAAGTCCCAGGGCCCTTAAATTCTCAGGCAATGGTTTACATCTGGGAGCATATGTTAAAAATGTTGGATTCTATACATAGCAGAAAGACTGTGGATTGTACTCCTAATTCATAAACAATATCTGTGCTCAAGCGGTACTTTGATTGTGGGCAGCTGTAGGACTACTTTACACAGTGCACTGCTAGAATAACAAGTACAAAAGACCTATGGATTTTGTGAGAAATGTGAACAGGGTCTTAGAGTCAAACACAAAACAAAGGGAGCAACTTTGCGATCAAAGAAAGTTTTTAGCCAAGAAGAAAAAAGCTGGCAAGTTTTCCTATGTCAATTGTTAACTCCCCAGCTATTCGTAATAGGTGCTTCAAGACCACAGCAAATAGTAGAGGCAACCATTACACAACCCAGCTTGAAAAACATTAATTCCCATATATGTTTAAAGAATCATTTTACACAGATATGTAAAATGTATGTGACCTATATAATTGGCAGGATTTCGTATAATAAATACTATGAAACAAAATGCATTCATAACATACTAACTCTGTCTGTGCTGGATGATGTACCAAACATGTCTGGTCTGGCCCAATCAACTTGATAATCCCTAATGTTCCTTTAATTTGAATGCATAGCCTGTTGGAAATTCCTGCTAGAAAAATGTTCATTCCAGGAGCAACGAAAGAGTTAAATATATTAAATTAATATGGGGTTTATTTATATATTTTAAAATGGATGTAATAGGTATACAATTAGTGATTAAAAGCAAACCAACACAGTGAGACAAAGTGGTTTGGTAATATCTTTTATTGGATCAACTTTTGTTGGTAAGAGAGACAACCGAAGTTGATCCCATAAAAGATATTACCTCACCCACCTTGTCTCTCTAATATCCTGGGACTGACATGGCTACAACAACACTGCAAACAACCAATTTAGTGTCATTTAATATATCACATGGACTTTATTATGGGCATCAGATGTGGGGGGAAGCACTGTCTGAGTGAAAGTCCCTGGAGGCATTATGTCTGCACAGTGAGATGTTGAAAAAATCATGACTGGAAGCAGCGGTTTCAGGTGTAGCCTGCACACAACTCAGTGCTGCTATGGAACCACAGGCTGGGACACTGGGGCAAAAGGGAAGAGTGAGGCCAAGGCCACATCCCCACTTTACCCTGAGAAGTTCCCTCTGAAGTGTTGCATTACAGTTGGCTGGGGCCCCCTTTGCTGGTAAACAAATTCTGTCTGGCTTTTAGTGTACCCAAACTGGGGCAGGCATGGTTGAGTGCTAGCTTGAACAAAAAATACGTAGTAAATCAGTTGTTACAAATGTGAAGCTGTGAGGGTAGTTGCATATCCCTGGGGAAAAAATGAACAGAAATAACAAATAGTTGATTGATTAGTTTCCTTCTTTGTGTCCTCCCCTTCCCTATGGGTGTGATTATGGTCCTTTTCCATTGATTAGATTGTGAGTTCCTATGGCCTGGCAGGTGAGATTGGGTAAGATTCTCACCCCTGCTCCAGCACACTTACTCTGAGTTAAAAGTGCCAGAGCAATGTAAATAGACACTAAAAACATTAGTTCCAGCTGAGGGAAGATTCTCCTGCTCCAGGCACTGTGGAAGACAGCCATAAAGCTGCCTTCCCAAAAACCCCTTGCAAGTCTTGGCATAGGGCTGCTGGGGGTGAGGCTAGGGGGCAAGAAGAGCATGTAAGGACTGAGTCCACAGTGCACAATATTCTGAAGAGTCTAGGCAGTGCTGTGGCTCATAGGGCAAGCCTGGGAGGCTCTGTAATGGGGGCAGGTCTACATTTTTTACATAGGTGCCGCTGCACCATGGTAGTATGTCTGCTGAAGATGCTCTAAGTAGATGGGAGAAAGCTCTCCTGTGGTCTTAATAACTCCACCTCTGCCAGAGGTGGTAGCTATGTTGGCGGGAGAAGCTCATAGAGTTGTCTACATGGGGGGTTAAGGTAAGTATAAGTATGTCACTCAGGGGTGTGGATTTTACTCCTGAGCAATGCAGTCATACGAAAATAAGTATGTCGTGTAGACCAAGCCTTAGATTGACTTCTAGAATTGTTTAAATTACACTGGGGGGGGGGTCATCTTTAGTTCCCAGAGAAACTCAGGATGAGGAGAGAAGAAAGATAATTTAAAGCTACCAGAGCTCTACCTTTCCTGAGCAACAAATTCTGTGCTGTGTCTCTTAGAAGTAGAATACAGAACCTCGCCCCTTAGCTTTCAATTGATCTGCATAATGCTGTGTACATCTTTGAGCATCTAAACAATTTCTGCAGTATATGGATGTCTTATAATCCTTGTGTGACATTGCAGTCTATATGATTTTATGAAAATATGCTAATGAGTGTGAGTATAATGTAACTGGAATATGCTTCATGCAAAAGGTCTCTTGTAAGGTATCAATACAAAGCTTATAATCTACTCAGTGTGGTCATCCTAGTTGTATAAATGTATCACTCTTGCATCTGAAACTAGAAATATGAAATATAACTCTGAGGTCCTATTGTAATTATGCAAAGTGTGGGCCATTAATGGTGGTTTGGAATCTTGATGGCTCCCATCAACTAGGACAATTGACTGTAGGTGGCTCTGTTTATTTGTAAGTCTTCCTGTATATGTGTATGCTGGCAAGTGGGTAATGAAGTCTTACAGTGACATGTGATCATGTCTCCTGAACTGGAATCCATCTTTAACCTGGTGTTTTCCTTTTAGAATGAGGGGCGGGAACCCAGAGAGGGACAAAGGATTCCTGCCTTGTGCAAAAGATATATAAGGGGGTGAAACAGAACAAAGGGGGCTGCAATCATGAGAAATCCCCTAGCTACCACCTGAACTGGAAAAAGGCTGTACCAGGGAAACGGATTGTGCCCAGACTAGGAAGGTGTCCAGTCTGTGATAGGAGCTTATTGAAACATCTGAGGGTGAGATTTTATCTGTAATCACTTTCTTACTGTACTAGGCTTAGACTGACATGTTTTATTTTATTTTGCTTGGTAATTCAGTTTGTTCTGTCTGTTATTACTTGGAACCACTTAAATCCTATTTTTTGTATTTAATAAAATCACTTTTTACTTATTAATTCACCCAGAGTATGTATTAATACCTGGGGGGGGGGGGGGAGAAACAGCTGTGCATATCTCTCTATCAGTATTATAGAGGATGAACAATTTTTGAGTTTACCCTGTATAAGCTTTATACAGGGTAAAACAGATTTATTTGGGGTTTAGACCCAATTGGGAGCTGTGTATCTGAGTGTTGGAGACAGAAACACTTCTTAAGCTGTTTTCAATTAAGCCTTCAGCTTTTGGGGGACGCAGTTCAGACGTGGGTCTGGATTTGTAACAGGCTAACGTGTCTGGCTCAAACCAGGCAGGGCACTGAAGTCCCAAGCTGCCAGGGAAAACGGGCTCAGAGGTAGTTTCGGCACATCAGGTGGCAGTCCCAAAGGGGGTTTCTGTGATCCAACCCAACACAGTGGCAGCTTGGGTCTGAACTCAACCTCAGATGTTTCAATAAGCTCCTATCACAGACTGGACGCCTTCCTAGTCTGGGCACAATCCTTTCCCCGGTAGAGCCCTTGTTCCAGCTCAGGTGGTAGCTTTGCTATTTTGGGGAAATTGGGCCTGCAGTTTTCTTCAGATCAGGGGCCTGTTGTTCTTAACTGTTTATAAACCAGCTAGTATGCACAGTTGGTGCTATGTATGTTATTATAACAAAATAATGTTTGATCATTCTCAATTTTTCAAAATTGTTGAGGTAGCTTTCAAATCAAATTATCAGGTAGTAGTAGATATTGGAATCTGTCAGACATCCGATTTTCCTTGTAATTTACCACATCCATAATTTGGAGTGTTTGGAAAGCTCGCTGATTTAGAACCATGCAGTTATTGCCATTGAGAATAAGGCGTTCTATTTTTATATGTGGCATGGCAAAGCAGTAGTTAATAGCAAGCTAATCTTGTCCTTCATAGGGTGAGAAATTAATCTTCCTTTTGAATTTCTACATTGTACACTAGATATGTTTAGGGAATACTGATCTTCTTATAAGGAGCTGCAATTTTGAAGGGAGGGAGGGGAGAGGTGGAAATTGTACTTCATATCTAATTTATCCTGAACATGGGTGCAAATTCCTACTTTTTAGCAAAAATTAAGAGCATATGTTTCAGAACTCAGTCCTAATTTGCAATGAATTGCTTCAGTAAAACCACTTATATCAGTATTGTTAATCTTAATGGTTTCAAGTGACCCATGTTCTAATAATCCAGACCATCAGTTGAGTGCAAATCTTTTTCTAATTAAGAATATTTGACCACAAGAGGGAGTTCCTTGCCAACTGTTTACTTATCATGAAAGGAGCGTGTATTGACGTTACAAAGAAAAGTAACACACAGGAAGCATTTCTACTTTCAAGTTGGTTTTAGGGCAAAGTAAGAACTAATTGATTTAAATATTAAAAATCTTTTAATCTTTTAGAGTGCAACAACTACTTCACTCTGAAAATCTATAACTGTGATCTCTTTAAAAAAATATAAATATAACCATTGATTAATAAACATAAAATATGCTTTACATTTGAGACATAGTGGCATAAAGAAATAATAAATTAATATTTTCTCTATAATTATTACACGAGAAACATATATCTTTATTCTTTTACTATCATTTAAATGTGACATTTCCTTTCCATCTTATGACATCCATACTTGTAACAATATGTAACTGAAACCATATGTAACATTAAAAATGTCCTGAGGTTTTAAAGTAAAGTGACTTTAAAGTGCATGATTAGGAAATGCAAGCTTATATCCAGTGTTGTTAGCCCACATTAGTATTTAGGCAGGATATATAACTTGCAAACAAATCCAATGAATCTGATTGTTTTCTTACTACCTTCCTCATTGTTTCTAATAGCATTGATATTAATTATTGCAATTGTTCTTAAGACCTAGTTGAAGAAAAGAGTGTAATACTTTTTCTGACTTGTTCCTGAAGATGCTTTGAAACATTTCCCCATGCTGTGTTAACTATTTTTGACATAGCCTGCCACATGAAGTCATATTTTTTAGAACATTTTCTTTTAATTTAATCAGAGCTTACAAGCAAAGAAATCAAAATCCTTTGGTGACCTGAAAAGAGCCCAATAGCTTATTAAAAAGGATTTTCCCCACCTGTTCACAAGGAAAACATGCTAAAAAATAGGAGTATGCCACACATTTACATGTATGTCCGGTAGACAGAAAAAGAGTCATGGTTTTTCCTAACTAGAGCAAGCAGATAATCCAAAAAATATATGAAGTGTGACTTCTAAGAAAAAAGAATATTAAATTCTTTCTGGGTATCTATGAACAAAGAGCATTTACAAAAACTAGTCTGTAAGTATGAGCCCTGCAACCCAGTTTGCTTATACAAATGTGTATTTTGCACTTACCAGTCAACAAAATATAGTTGGGCCACGGATGTGGCCCATTTGATGTATGTGATTGCTGAGCCTCAAAAGGCTGGGGGATATGGTTGGTAAAATCAGCTTCAAAGTTCAAACAGTTATTCAGAGCATATCCTTTTTTATAGTGATGATCCTTGTCATTTTTACAGCACCTTCCTTGTGCTTTACAAATATTAGTTAATTAACCTTCAGAGTCTTTGTGAGGTAGGTAAATTCTTTTACCTCCATATGACTGTAAGAACACTTACACACACAGAAAAAAGGCCAAACTTTGAAAATGTTAGAAATACCCAATAGCTATTTGATCACACAGTTACCCAGTTTCTATGTGCACTCTGATCAACTGCACTGTAATTGGGCTCCTAATATTTAAAAAAAAGCCAATATTTCCTAACATTGAAATGAATGGAAACTGTGGATGTTTGAAAGTTTGGGTTGGTTTGTACCTTATTTCAACTGGTTTGCCCATCCCTATTTGTTCTAGTTATAACAGAATCTTTTAAAAATGATATTTCATCAGCTATACTTATGTATGATGCAGAATTCAGTCATTCATTTTTTCTGTATGATCAAAAGAGAAATATTTATCAAATCAAATGGCATGGTATATTAATCGGAAAAGATGCTATCATATAAATTTAGTTTTTTATTTTGAAGGGTTTCAAATTCAAGCAAAACAAATTTCCCTGATTTGGAGCATGACATTATAAATTAAATATATTATTATATGTATTAGCTACATTAGTTTACATTATTTGTAAGATTTAATTCCATCTGGAAAGAAGGGACACATCCTTCCCAGATGTGGAAGTTTTAAAAAAAATCCTCCTTCAAATTTAAAACAAAAGTACAGTGTGACATCACACTTTAAAACTATCCAATTTCTGTCTTAGAGAACTAGATAACAGTACCTCAGTATTTGCAATACTTAATGCAGGGAATATCTTATAAATACTGAGGTAACATTATCAATGGGAAAATTAGAATGTTTGTGTCATAGAATCATTGGGTTAGAATGGACTGCAAGGGTCATCTAGCCTAACCCCCTGCAAATCTCACAAAACTAAGTGATTGGGCAACAAAATGGCAAATGAAATATAATGTGGATAAATGTAAAGTAATGCACATTGGAAAAAATAACCCCAACTATACATACAATATGATGGGGGCTAATTTAGCTACAATGAATCAGGAAAAAGATCTTGGAGTCATCGTGGATAGTTCTCTGAAGACATCCACGCAGTGTGCAGAGGCAGTCAAAAAAGCAAACAGGATGTTAGGAATCATTAAAAAGGGGATAGAGAATAAGACGGAGAGTATCTTATTGCCCTTATATAAATCGATGGTACGCCCACATCTTGAATACTGCATACAGATGTGGTCTCCTCATCTCAAAAAAGATAAACTGGCATTAGAAAAGGTTCAGAGAAGGGCAACTAAAATGATTAGGGGTTTGGAAAGGGTCCCATATGAGGAGAAATTAAAGAGACTAGGACTTTTCAGTTTGGAAAAGAGGAGACTAATGAAATGAAATTAATGGGCAGCTGGTTTAAAATAAATAAAAGGAAGTTCTTCTTCACACAGCGCACAGTCAACTTGTGGAACTCCTTGCCTGAGGAGGTTGTGAAGGCTAGGACTATAACAGTGTTTAAAAGAGAACTGGATAAATTCATGGAGGTTAAGTCCATTAATGGCTATTAGCCAGGATGGGTAAGGAATGATGTCCCTAGCCTCTGTTTGTCAGAGGGTGGAGATGGATGGCAGGAGAGATCACTTGATCATTACCTGTTAGGTTCACTCCCTCTGGGGCACCTGGCATTGGCCACTTCGGTAGACAGGATACTGGGCTAGATGGACCTTTGGTCTGACCCAGTACGGCCGTTCTTATGTTATGTTAAAGACGCAGGATTTGTCACCACAGTAAATGATACTAGTCAGTAGCTTGACTGTTACTTTACAAGTACAGTGAATATTGGTTATTTTGTGAGGAATAGTAGAAAACTCCTTTTGCTGATGTGACTTTCTTTAAACTAATGTCTGTTAATTGCAGTCAATGTGTTTTTATATATGAATATGTGCAGCTGATATTAATGTACAAATTTGCACAGAGACGTGATAAACTGCATAGCCACTTCATACACCATATTTGTCATACATCTTTGATTGCATCACGTGCACTGTGCCCACTAATCCAGCTCCACCAAGGCTATTTCTAGTATTCCAAACGTCAAGCAACTTCATAGAGGCTTCATTTAAAACTTGCTTTTTTGGTTAACAGAGTAGTGATGGTAATAGCTGAAGGGAAACTTCTAGAAGAATGGGCTGTGGCTGTAGCAGAGCTTTCTATCACAGGCATATCTGTGTTTAACCTTTCCCTGTATAGTTTGTAGTCTTATGATGCTATGGGATCTATCAGTGCTCCTGGAGTCCTAGGTAATAGCAATTAATGTCTTATTTTATCTAAGGGTGACCTAGATCAGTGCTTCTCAAAGCCGGTCTGCCGCTTGTTCAGGGAAAGCCCCTGGTGGTCCGGGCCAGTTTGTTTACCTGCCGCGTCCGCAGGTTTGGCCAATCGCGGCTCCAGGCCAATGGGGGCTCTGGGAAGGGCGGCCAGCACATCCCTCGGCCCGTGCCTCTTCCTGCATCCCCCATTGGCCTGGAGTGGTGAACCGTGGCCAGTGGGAGTGGCGATCGGCCGAACCTGCGGACGCGGCAGGTAAACAAACCGGCCTGGACCGCCAGGGGCTTTCCCTGAACAAGCGATGGCCCGACTTTGAGAAGTACTGACCTAGAGGATGCAACCTGAAGTGGTCCCTTGCACAGAGGACCCTATCTTTGTAACCTCAAGTCTAGATTATTGCAATGTTTTTTAAATTTGGAACTAATCTTCAAAAGTATCTGGAAGCTTCAGTTAGTGCAAAATGAGTGGAGGATTCCATCCCTCTCAATGGCTGATAAGTACAATAAGTACATGAAACCAGTGCTCTATGTTCAGCACTGGCAACCTGTTCACTTTTGAGAGCAGTTCAGGAGTTGAATAAAGTTTCTAAATAGCCTTCTACCCAACTAGCTGAGATATCTTCTCCCACTATATTTCATACAAGTGGTTGCAGTATGCTGGGTTACTCTTGCTGTCAGTTCCTGGAGTTAGCACATTCTCAGCTGGGGACTAACTTCTCTGACCCCAACATAACCTATATTTGGTTAGTTTCAGTACCTATTGGTTGGACTGGATTTTACACAGTCGGTAGGAGCCAGCACTATCACACAGTATGAGACTATTTTCTTTTCATATTTTTTATTTCTGTTATTGTTTCAGAAGCCCAATGGCCATAGTGATGGGAACTATTTATAAATCTTTAAATAAAATAAATAGGTGCCAAATCTGAACCACCTTCTGCTTTTACAGCATATTACTAAGGCAGGGGATCCTGTTGTGGGTCTGCAGGAGGAAGTTGGCTTACAGGAAGAGGAAAGAATGGAATTATAATGATGTGAGGATTTTTTTGGTATGTTCCAGGTTGGGGAGAGAAAAATGGGAAGTAGAGGAAAAGGACAGAAAAAAAACAGGGATTATAATACAATATGAACCCACACAGCCTTAAATATAACAGTGGTATCAGAATCATTTTAATGACAGTAATCCTGTTTATCTTTTCTGTATTTTTGCAAATGACAATTTAGTACAGATGTGGAACAAATTTGTACAGTTAATGGTGTGGTTTTCCATCTTATTCCACTCCTCTACAGTACAATCAGCTGTCATGCTGTCATGCTTAACATTACAAATTCCTAACATTATTGAAAACATGCAGCTGGTAGGGTTTTTTTTTTATTATTGTAAGTAAAAGATGGGAGGAAAAAGTAATGATACCAGCTAACCTAACTTTTGTGATTATTTGGGATACTGCAAGTTCTCTCCCAAGGGTAGAACATGAATTGAATAATACTTCATTTATTATGTTAATTAGCTGACTATTTTACTTCTGATTATTTTTATATCTACAACTCCACTAATCCAAGAACACTTTAAGATTTAAGGAACTTAGATAACAGACGTATGTTGCCATTAGCAGGTATTTTTGAAAAGCCAGAGAAGAGAGAGATTAGAAGTTTGGAGCCTTCAAAAAAGGAAATAGATTTTCCCACTTACTAGTAAGTCCAGTAGGTCTAACTTCAAATCCTAGTAAAATAAAGACAGTGCACATTTTAAAAGAGAGGATATTATTGAACATCTAGGGTTAGGGGTTTTTATTTAAAAAAAGTAGAGGCCCAAAGTCCACAAAATGTGCACACATGTACTTGTGTGTATTTAATATCATTGCACATGCAGTAGATGATTGCACACTTACTTACATTTTAATTAGACTTTTGATAGTGTTTCACAAAATATTACTCTTGACTTGGATATTAACCTACCCATCAAGTGAAAACTGGTAGGAGAATCATGTATTACCCTTCTAATGACTCTTCAGGCCACGGACCATGTCTTCTTGAATGGAGTTCTTGCTGTTAGTTCTATTTTTTTAATGTATTCTTTAATTATTTAGAAGATATAACAACTTCACTTTACTGAAATTCAAAGATCATTCTCAGTTGGGAGGTGTTGAATACCAGTGAGGGTGGAGAAATAATAGGAGTAAAAAAAGGCAACTAGAAGGAAAACATTAACAAAATATAACAAAATGAGATTTGGCTTTGAAACTACAATAGTGGAACAATAGATTGAAACACAGATATTTGTTGGGAGGGATAAAACCTGGAGACAGCTGTGGGTAAGAGAAGATAGCAAATTAAGTTAAATTTTTGATGTGATATTGCAGGGACAATGGCCAAAACAATTTGGGGCTACATTATCAAAGGCAACAGTTTCTTGTTGTATAGTTTGAGGCTGATCACACCAGAAATTAATAGCAGTATTTATTATAAATACTTTATTCGGTTATGGGCATCTCATCAGTTAGACAACTGGAAGGAATTCAGTGCACAGGAACAAAATTGAGACATTTAAAGAATTGATTTTTATAAGGACGTTTTAAAGGCTAAATTTTTTTTGGCCTCAGTTACAGTTAGTGCTTGATCCTGTCCCATTGAAATTAACTCTGAGCTCTCTTGGGTAGTGGAATGGTCTCTCAAGGTATGTCTACATTAATGGCAGTGTGTAGAGAATAGACATATCATGCCCAGCTGGTATGAGTATAAATATCAGCATAGCTGGTGAGGCACAGCTTAGGTGAGTAGAATAGAGTACCCTATATACCTGAACCCTAGGGTATATACCCTACACAGCTCTCTACATGCCCAAGCAATACCTCTCACATCTACACTGCTATTTTTAGCAGTGTGTTGTCCCGCTGCCTCCCCACTGCTGCAGACTTTCCCAACTGTTTTTTCCTGGTGTAGTGAAAGGCTACAGTAGCCCAGAAAGGCTCTGGCAGGGAGGAGGTAGTGGGGAAAGGCACCAGTAACTCCATCCTGCCAGAGCCGTTCCCTGCTGCCTACCCACTTGGAGCCTTTCACTGCCACACGTAGCTACACACTGCGGTGACAAGTGTGGAAGCAGCCTGCTTTCACTGTGGTGCGTAGCTGCACGTGTAGTGCCAGTACTCTACATGCCGCCATAAGTATAGAGAAAGCAGCAGTGTTTGTGGTGCATGCCACAATGTTTGGGACATCTGAATATTTTTTACCATTCTGTTTATAAGAGTGTGGTTTGGGTTTTTTCGTTTATTTTCTTCTTTATTTATTTAAGTTTTTCATTTAATAGAGAGTCAGCAAACTTCTTGAAGATGTTAATTTCATTTATGATGCTGATCTTTGACATTTTTACATTGTTTGGGATATTGGTCCACTTTTCCCATATGGTGAAGGTGTGTCCCATTTCCTGTACTTAACATGAAATTCCGATCCACTCACCACCAAACTACCTTCCTATCTGGCACTAACAATTTTGAAAACTTCATGTTGTGGTGTTAGTTTCTTTTTTCTCATATTACTTCTTTCTGACAGATATATGTAGGGCATTGGGAAAGGTAGATAGATCATGTCATTTTTGATCTAGAACTTCCATAAGACTCATCGATACTGTTCTTGCACCAATCTATTAGCTGATTTGATTGTAAACCCTAAGGTATCTTTCAGTCAGCTGATCTATAGTATGTCCTAACTTTACTCAAGTTTCAATGAAAGGTCAGTGCTAAAAATATCTTTCTTTTAAGACAGAGAGAAAATAAGTCATCATCATCCTCTGCTGCTTTACTTTGTGATGTTATATAGTGCTTTTTCTAAGCACTGGTGTATTTGTATATGACCTTCTTCTTGAAATTTCTTTAAGAGATATGAATTTGGATGTTGAAACAAGAGTATATATCTCCAAAGTGATAAGCTAGAAGTCTACTATAGTTGAATGGGAAAAAAATAGAAAGTGCAAACCCATTCAATTAAAAATCCTAACCTAGTGGTTTTATGCAATGCAAAGTTAATGGGATGACTTGAATTCCATAAAATAGTACTTTTTTTTAATAATCTGAAATGGCTCATGGATTTTGTATGAACTTACCTAATGTTTCAGGAGCATTACCTCTATGGAGATGTAACTACAATGTGTATCAATACAGATAAAATACTATAGGTCACTGATTCATGTGGATCAGTTGAAAAATGCATAGACTTAAACTGTATACTTTTACTGATCTTCCAACCACTAAATTTATGGACAGAAGTGAAGAGTTCATTATGACAAAGAAGTTAGAAGAAAAAGTTGGTCACTGCAATTTTCTTTTCATTGTGTCCTCTAAAGGTACATGCTATTATATGTAACCGATTACTACAAAATACTAAATTGCTAATGGGGTTACTAGGCTCCCATATATACTATTTACCCTCCCCTCCACTTTTGTATAGTTTTATTCTCACAAACTCACCTCCTTTTCTTTATTATTTATAATCAGCTACTAGAGATTTTCCCATTTAGTATGCAAAGGTGTTGTCTGAACTGGTCCTGACTTCTCCCAGGATATAGAGTGCAAGTCCTTGGAGACTTCAAATTCAGATTAAATAGTGCCTCTGATGACATTACTTACCTTACTCTATGAATTTTTCATCTCTCTCTCTCTCTCTCTCTGGTTCATTCCTACAGGTTGAAGAGGTTATATGCTTTATTACTATTTTTGGACTTTCTCATTTTGACTTTGATTACCACAGTGATTCTAATTCTTGAACAAATTCTTTCCTCAGTTCCAGTCACTTTTGCTGTTGACACTCATCAGAGTGGCATGATATTTCTGCCTTTTTCCTTTATTATCTAATAGTGAACTACAGTTGAATATTATGGCTATAGCATTTTTAGTTAACATTAACTGTTTATAATAACACCATTATATTTGCATGATGATATCTGCGGTCCATTATCCTTTTGGTACAATTGGGATCTTTAATACATGTGTGCAGCTGGTTGTCAGGGATTGGAGATGATTTGTTCTTAAAATTAATGGTCAGCTATGGAAGCAGTACATTTCATATTCAATCTGTGGCTTTAGCTAAGTTGCAGTAATGTTCCAAAATCAGTGCTGTAAGCAGAAATCCTACAGCTGTTATTTGTAAAATTGATTCTATTCTAAATCCTAACAGTACTCAGTGTCACCTGGTGGCCTTTCAGAGGCTTAGGACGCTTTCCAGCTATCTGAGCAGATACCATAAAACAAACTTGAACCTCTAATTAACGCTTAAACATGGCTACCACCATGTTTACTTGTGCTCCTAAAAAAAGTCCTGATGTGTGCGGAATGAAGAGTGGATAAGATCACTATAGAAGATAAAATGAGGGTGATTCAGATACTCTTGAATACATAGCCAGTAAGACTTGCATGTAAGTCCTTATGTAACCCATGCTTCTGTCCCTGTTCCTTTTAAACAGTAATAGTCAATATTCCCAAACTCTTCAGTTAGTTCAGCCAGACCCAGAGGGAGACAGCCATAGCAGAGGGGCGGTGAAGATCTCTGCCCTGAGGGCTGATATTCACAGGCCTGCTTTACTAGTTGCAGCAGGAAGAACAGGAGTACTTGTGGATAACCACAAGGAGAGGGACACCAGCCTATTTAAAAAACCTGGGCACTTGCTCCTAGTTCAGCTCAGGATGGTGTGTTGATATTAATGCCAAATCAGTAGTGTATGTTTTAAATGTATAGGAATTGTGGTCTGTGTACCATTTGGTACTGAATAAATCTATATGTTTGATACTAATTTTTGTTGTTGTTTGCATAGATTTGCTTATTGATGTAATAAGATTTGTGTTTAGATTTATGAGAAGTCTTAGTTGATTGTCCTCTTATAAACCTAAAGATTTTTTTTTTAGCTGAGCAGCTTTACTACATTGTGGTATCTTTATACCAAACTGGAGCAACCAAGGGATGGGATATCCACATCTATTCAAATTGCATATTTACCTTATGTGTCGTTATCCCCAGGTGGGAGTTCTGCTGTCAAAGCAGACTGAACCTGCTCACTATTCCTGCCATAAAATGGAATGATAGTGGGTACTTGTGTAATCAAAGTTTAGTGGGTTATACTTACTCTTGTTAGAATGAATCTTTCCGTTATTTTAGTACTTGGATATTTTCTGCAAATTATTAATATTGGCAATTGGTTTGAATAAAAAGCTGTGTTTCCCAATCTCCAGAGAGTTGAATGTGTTTAATAAATTAATTCCACTTCAGAAGAAAACTGATACTTTTGATGACCCTACATGTTTTTACCCTATTTCAATCTTCCTTAGTTAGGAGAAATAATGGGCAAGGATGTATAGAATAAGTGTCTTTTTAGGAATTCTAGTGCACTTTATTTCTGGAGAATAACTGCTCTTGGTTTATAACTAGTTTCCTGTATTCTTACTCAGCATTCTAGTGAGTGGCGGAAATCTTATTAATCTTTTGTAGTTTGAAATGTAGGGGAAACCAAGTTGTCTCTTGATCTTCATATTAAATATATGGTTGGAAATTCATTTATAGAATTATTTATAGAATATTGCAAGATTAAAGACTATTCTCTCTATAGCTGACTTCATCTCACTTGTCCATACCTTCTTTATTCACAAGATGGGCCACTGTAATAGTTTATTTCTGGGCATTCCAGATAGTTAGCTAAATCATCTGCAGATGGTCCTGAATGCTGTCATCAGCGCTATTACCAAGATTCACTTTATAGATCACATTTCTCCCATCTTACAATCTTGGGAGTATATTGATTGGAAGTAATATAGTACCATTTGGAAATGAATTGGTCCCATGCAGCAAATCTAAGTCCATCTATGTGCAGTATCTGTTTAACATTGCATATGTATTTTTCTGTCTAAATGTTTGTTTGACAGTTGCAACTTCTTTTGTTGCTTTTGATAGTCTATTCCCTCACCACTACATTTGTCTTCTTTGTATTTCCTCTTAACTCCCTGAGTGTCTGGTGGTACTTAACTTCCATTCTTCCCTTTTGTTTTTCAGCCACTTACTTCTGTAATAATTTTGTGAACTGTTATAAGTTTACTTATCAATGAAGACTTGATCTAAAATTAGAGTTTGGTGAAGTTAGTAGGTTTGTACAAAATGCAAACAGAAGAAGAATGTTCCAGTATATTTTAATTATAGTACCAAAGATTCTCAATTAAGTTGGTTGTGCATTTGTAACAATTCTACTAATGACCTCCCCACACTTTATGCAGGGGGGGAGGAGAGGAGAGAAGCATTGTCCAGCTTGCTTGGGGAGAGAGAATAATGCTTTACAGGTGGTGGAGGGTGGGAGAGAGGCTCAGAGGCTGCTGCAAAAGGGGGAGTGGGTCAGTGTGGTGACACTGACTCATCCTCAGGGACTGGAAGGGCTGGGGAGTTGAAAAGAAGCAAGTCCAGCGGGTGATGCCCCTTTTCCCCAAAGCAGCACCCTTTTCCCCAAAGCAGCACCCACTCTCCCTCCCCTTGAGGTGGCAAAATACCAGGTTTGGTCAGGACCTGCTGTGGGCATCATGCTAGTCACTCCTTTAGAGGGGGACTGGGAAGGAATTTTCCCCTCCCCACCAGATTGGCCTAGGGGGAACATTTATTTTTTTTTCCTTCTCCACAGTGCGGGGTGGAGGGATGGACGGACTTTGTTATGATGAGTAGGGAAGGGAGTTAGGCTGTGATGTTGCAACTCAGTATATAAGTTTGGGGCAGTTATCCAGTGCAGGTACTCCAGAGGGAAGAGATACAGAGACCAGATAAATGGCTTGGTAAAGGATTTTAAAAGGAGGTGTTTGTTAAAGGAGCGGAACTGGGAACTGGGGTTCAGGGCTCCTATGACTGGTACGGCAGGGAGCCACCCCCCTTCATCGGCGGGGAGGGGGATGGTAAAGTCCCAGCAGTGGCTTGGCTGGGAGACCTGGATGGAAAAAAGAGGGGGGCTGGAGGAAGCCCCTAGGTGAATATTGAAATGAACATGGAGTTACCTGCACTATACACTTTTATCTGCTCGTTAGTCCCAAACATCTAATAATAAAGTTGTGGCCTGATTTAAACCACATTAAATGTCTCCTGTCCTTCATTCGGTATAGCCAGACAATGTAACTCTTTGGACTTCATTTTCAGAAGGCCAGGTGCACCTACTTACACACAGTTACACACCAAATCTGTATGTGCCTTTACAACAAATACGTGTACCAAATCATGTTTTTAACTAATTAGATGCATAAATTCCTGTTTGCATGCAAAACTATTTTATCTGTGTGACAGTTATGGTAATTACATGTACAGATTAAGTGGGAAACTCTTGAACAACTCTTTGCATATTAATTTCTCAAGATCATATTATGATAACTTGATAATACATTTGTGGTAAGTTTATACATAACATTATTTCTGTAACATGTAAAATCATGCCTCATCAGGTGACCCTCTTTATTAATAATGTTAACAAATGTTTTTCTGACATTTCCTTTTGGAGGAAAGGTAAACAGAAGTCGTCTTTCAGAAAATACAAGTTGTTCTAAGGTGGCTGATGCTACATAATTATGCATGGTATTTTCAGTTTTAGCATGAGTTTCTTCAAAAAATGTTACAATGATTCATGCTGAGAAATGTTTATGGTAGAATACCCATCAGGAAGAAGTTGACAAACCTGTGCCATAAAGTTAAGGAGAAAACACTCCACACACACATACACACACATTTGCCTGCAGCAGACTATCCAGTACTGAAGGATAACGGGTCTGTTTCTTGAAAAGGTTATTTCCTTAAATAGGAGATTCAGTGTGTTACAGTGCGTGGTTCAGCCTGATTTCATAATGTATTTTCCATCTGCCTAGGACTTCATCCATTGATGATCAGGAAAGCCATCTGATGGAAATGTTAGAAGGCTGTGTATAGCTGCCAGCCAGGCCGATGATGGCGCTGTACGCAGGATGCAGATTGTTGTACTTTAGGTCACCCTCTACTTCGTTGACCAGGGAGTTGATGTAGATTTCATGGTCATATTTTGCAGTGGCCCAGAAAATGCATTTCAGAGGTTTATGTTCTTGGACATCTCCTTGCTTGTGTGCTTCTGTCTTTTTCACCATTATATCAAAGACCTCTTCAGAAAACCAAGGTTTCTTGCATGACTATTTGATGCAGATTGTTCCAGAAGCAGAATAGACGATAGCATTACAGATACCACTCCGGGTGATCTCCTCTTTGTCTGGGAAGGTACTGAAGTTACATATGTTATCCTCAACAGCCTGTGAACTAAACCCCTGCTGAGGACTGTCCAGAGCTATGTGACCTAGTGAACCACACAGCTGCAGACCCAGGGATGATCACTGATCTTCCAACACTCAAGGAAGTTTGAAAGACTACCCAAAGTTATGGAGCAGCTGTGCTGCTGGACCTGGTATTCCGCCTGAGCTGCTCAAAGGTGTCTTGGAAACTAGTGAGCGTTGACTCGCATAACTATTCTTAAAAGTGTGGACATCAGGAAGAGTACCAGCAGAAAGGAAAGATGGCATCATAGTGTCCCTATGCAATGGCAAAGAATCTCGCACCGACTGTGGCAACTACCGGCCTATCTCATTGTTATCCTGGAAAGGTCTTCGCTCACATTTTTCTTGTTACGATGCAGCTGCTCCTTAACAGACATTGTTTTCCATAGCAATCAGGTTTTGCTGTTGGGCGGTTGACAATGGACTCTGCCCTTACCCTCTGGCTTCTGTCTGAGCTGCATTGAGAATTTAAATTTCTGCTTCACATGGCATATATCTACATCAGAGCAGCTTTAAATTCAGTTGAGGTTGTGCTTTGGCTTCCACTGAAAGGAGTTGGTGCTAAATCTGGTGACTAATCTTCACACTAGTACCTGTGTGAGAGTGTATGTTGGTCATGGCTTTTGTTAGATTTCTACACAATCTCAGTTGTGTGGGACGGCTGCATTCTTTCCCCAGCACTATTCTGTAGTGCTATCAGCTGGTTATTAGGACTTGCTGCTCTACACATAAAGAACAAGGTTGTCCAAGAAGTATTCATTAACTAAGACTACACAGATAATGCTGCCCTGTAGTGAAGTCAGAATTTCAACCCCACACTCCAAGGTCTCTAAGATGCTGCATGCACCATGAGGTAGAACTTTTCATGGCAGAAGACCAAGATCCAGAACTTTGGAGCTGAGCCACCACAGCCCCCTGTGCAGATCAGATTTAGTGCTGTGGAAAGCACTGATTAATTCATCTATCTGACTGCAAGCGGAGTACAAATAGTCATAACAAACAAGTTGTTCTTTGACCAGTAGGTCTTGCCACCTCCTGCATGAAGTCCATGTCTCACAAAAACATCTTTGCGCTGTGACAAAGTTCAGGATCTATCAAACTTCTGTACTACATGGTTTCTGCTATATGGGTCAGAAAACTGGACCCTCTTAGAGACATACTTGGAGCAGCTAGAGACATTCCATATGCTCTGTCAGAACCAAATCCTGAATATTAAGTGATTTGATTTTTGTGTAAAATTTTATAATCTCATAGAGATCTGGCCTTCCTTCAATCACCCATTATATTCAAAAGTCGTGTTGCGTGCTTTTCAGCCATGTCACCAGGATGGACAAAAACACCTCAGCACACCATGCTGTCAAACTCCCCATTGATGTGTGAAGGGAGGCATGCCCTGACGCTACCTGGCGCTGCCCCAGAGATTTGTGGATTCGTAGGATTGAGCCAGATCTGGGAACTTCACTACACAATGCCTGGTGTTATGCCACCAACTGTGGTTACTCTGGCTGGCGTAATGGTCCACAATAGACTATGCCTGTTTGATAAATGCATTATGTGCCTTATTTTGTACCTTAAATTAAACCTTTGGGTTCAGGTGACCAAAATTTCCTCCTGATATGGGAAGTTTATACAGTGACTTTTCTTTTATCATCATGTATAATGAGAGGAAACTTTATTCTTTGTGGCAATTGAGGTTCAATTTTTTTGTTTTGTTTTTTTGCTCGTGGATACATATCACCTCAAGTAGCAAAATAAATGTCCATAGATTGGATAATGCAGAAAGCTTTTTTTTTTAACCTAATGACACTCCATGTACAGAAAGTCTAATGCACATAAAGACAAAAATAGGCTAGTATTGCACTGTAAACAGGTTGTGGGTTTGACATGCACTAGGATATGCATTAATTTTGGCATTCAGATCAACAGGATATGGAAAAGAGAGATGTGATCAACAGTGCAGTTTTGGGTAAGTTGCTAGTAGTTTTTGGAGGATGACCTGGTATGCCTAGGAAATCTTTTAAAGTTGTTGCAATAACTCAATAGCAGCTTCTTTACATTTTAGATTTTCAAAATATGGACACATCTCTTATACCATCACCAAAAACTGGCAGTAATAGTTACAGTGCTAAATTCAGAGGATGCTGATCCAAGTATAGTCCTACTGAATAGCAAAGAGGAAGAGATTGTATTTTTTTTATGTGGGGATATTTCATCTTGTAGCTACACAATAGCCTTAAATCCATTCACCATTCTGGATGTTTATTCTGACTGAGAGCATTCCAGAGGATGGGGATTTTTAAAAGCAACTAAGTGACTTAGAGCATAAGTTTCATTGAAATGTCATGAGACTTGTGCTCGTAAGTCACCTAGACACTTTTGAAAATCCTGTCGTAGGGACATTACTTCTATGAATGATTCTGAATTCTTGCTCTTTGAGCTAGGGTAGTCTTGGTGCATCACACTTGGCTGATACGTATCCTTCAATAGTAGTGCTTATGCATACATGTTCACTATTAGCAATAGTGCATTTCTGTGATTTACTTCTTTTTGGAGGATTGAGGGAGGGGTTCACTTTAAAGATTTTATGGAGGTTTTTTATTTATTTTATACTTGAAAGGAAAATAATCTCCTCCCCTAGTGCTTGGACTCTTGAGCAGAGAATGCTAATAACACTGAATGTCTTGGCTGTTTTGTGATGTGGATGAATGTCTGCTAGTTACTAGACTAAGGCCATTTAATGCATTTCTTACTTAAATCTAGGTCTCCAGAAGTAAAAGTCAAGTGCATTAACTCACCGAGACACAAACTGATAGAAGTAAATACTTCTATAATGAGTAGGCACCAGATAAAACCCGAAGATAGATAGAAGTGTGGAAATTTGCAGTTGTGTGACAAATATCAACTGGTATAAGTAAGTCCTTCTATGCATAGGTGCCATAAAGAGCCATTTTCTTTTGTGTCATGTTATGTCGGGGCATATGAGGATGTATAGTAGGTTTCTCTAACATCTCAATCCTGAGAGGTGCTGGGCTTCCTCCACTCCCATTAAAACTAGTTGGATTTGAGGGTGCTCAGCACCTGATAGGAACTATTGAGCACCTGACTAGGTTGAGTGCTAACTGTATATTTCCTTTCTTTATCTGTTTGTTTCTCTCTGAGGCATAGTATTTAATCAGTATAGTTTCCCTCATAATTTTTTTAAAACTAGGTTGTTCTTCAGTACTGGCCCAAATCACTGCAGGAGCACTATTACTGTAGAATACTATTACTATAGAATCACATGTAACTGTAGAATACTCCAATGTTTTCCAATAATGGTTGGGTTTAAGAATTCTTGTATACAAGTTTATTACACTGGATACTTAACCAGATAAAGGGTCCAATCTTGAAAGGTGCAGAGTGTCTACAGACCACCCTCTTGTTGAAGCCAGCAGGAGTCGAAGATATACTCCAATCCCTATCACATACCATAACTATTATGCTATTTCTGAGTGGGAGGAAGGTATTAAATGTATGTGCTTACAGTGTATGAATTTAATGATGAGTAAAATAAATAGTTACAATTTAAAAGGCTCCTACAAAATTATTCTTTGTCAAATGAAGGATAGAAGCGGGGGAGATTTTTTGTTGTCACATCTGAAAAATGAAGAGCTAAAGATCTGGATTTAAGCCTTGAACTTTTAATTTTTCCTTGGTAGACAAAGTTCAGTAGATTAAAGCAATACCTTTTATTGGACCAACAAAGAGCAGTCAGACTTTGAGACCAGAAAGGTTGCTTCTTTAGTTTTCACTTTATTGATCTTGCCCACTGTTCCTTGCAGACCAGATCAGCTACAAATATTTTCTGAATGCCATGGATGATACCATTCTTCCTTTGAGATTTTTAGATTTAATGTTTCTATTTGTGATCAATGCTGTGGGAAGACTTTGAAAACTGGACTAAAATGAGTAACATACTGAAAGGAGGTTTTTTTTTACACTTTAAATTTTTTAATTATATCAGGGAGATAATAACGGACAGGTTAAATGAAAGTACAAGCAACTCTGCTTTGTTACTCCTTAACATCCTAATAGCCATTTTAGTTTGCCTCATGAGCTAGGTATTACCACATTAGTGTCTGAGAGTGAAAACTGCCCCCATCAAAAACAAAGCACTGTACAACATTAAAAAGCACCCCAACTCCATCTCCCAAAACGCAGTCCCACATTTCTAACTATTTAATTTCACTAAGGATTATAATTCAAGCATTACGTACCATTTTTGGTATGTACTGTATATTAAGACTGCCTCTATACAATGAATTAGAGAGAGAAAAACGTTGCGGGAGTCTCATTCTCCTGTGTCGCTCTCTGTACAGCAGAAGGCAGGTATTGTGGCCAGAATTTTAAAAGCAGCTCCATTAAGGCGCCAAAAATAGTGGTGAGATTTTCAGAAGAGCTTCTTTGAAAATATGACCATAAGCATCTCAATTGGAATGCGCTGATTTCTTCGGAAAATTTGGCCTCAACTGTGGGTGTTGACTGAGCACTTTGAAAATCTGGCCTCACGTGGCCTACAGCACTCCAGAGGATGGAGGAGAAGGGAGAGGCCCTCTAGAATGGCCCACAATGCTTATCACGCCACAAGAATCAGGATATCTGAATAGCTGCTTAGTAACAAATACATTAGCATGGCTCAACACTGATTACACATCACTGTCTGGACTCTGTATACACTGGTTCTATTTAAAAAAAAATCGTATCTTGGTGCATTGATTCAAAAATATCCTACATAAAAATTAACATTTTAGCAATTGTCAGCATTTAATATGTAAAGCATTAGTAATAAGAAAAATAAATTGTATTTCCTCTCTACTTTATGGATAGTATTGTCTAGGAAAATGAATGCATCCATCTAATAATTGGGCTCATCAGCCGTGATAGTAAGTAAAACCCACATTACTTTGTATTGGCCAAAATTTTTGTCTTGGTAGCTGAGAAAGTCACAGTTGCGGTCCTGATTAACATTCTCTACTGTGGGTTTAAAGTTAATGTTTACTCATGCTAAATATACTGAACCCAATTCAGCCACCTTGCTCACTCTGAGTATTACTTGTTCAGTGTGACTAAGTGCATGAGCAATATTCTGAACAATATTAGCAAGGATGGTAAAATTAGGCTCTTAGCTATGTGATTTGGGGCATATAAAACACATTTGTGTTTGACCTGTAAACTTCTAAAGTGTTGTGCAGAATTTTAACTATACATCTCCCAGTGACTTTAATTGGAGCAGTGCAGCTAAAATCTGTGCTCTGCTTTGGATTGTGGAAGTAAAGGTGCTGTATCGCTGGAAAGGGGATGATATTGTTGAGTGTCAAGGACCCCATGATTGAAATATGCAGTTAAATTTGTGGGAAACAAAACCAATATTACAATATTTCTGAAAATAAGAAATTATGCACTCCGAATAATAAATATAAATTTTGGCATTACTTTATTTTAATGGCACATGAGTTAAAACTGCATTACAATGAAATTGCTGCAGAACATCCACATTAATATCAAATGAATTCATTATGACCAGCACAGTTACAATGAATACTAAATGAATTAATAATAATGAACCACTTAAAGTGTTACCTAATTGTTTTATTTCATTTTTATGTGTATTTTTGTCCAAATTTACTGTTGGGTTAATAGAGACTGACATTCAGTAATTCATTTCTCCATTGAGTATTGGTAAATGTTAAGGTGTGCCTTCATGCCACATCCCATAGAGTCTGTTTATATTCAGCACTGCCCAGCTCTCCTCACCTATTGCCCCAGACATTTTGAATGTTCATGCATAATGACCACCCAAGATGAATTAAAGGATTTAATAACTCTTAACGTGTCTGGTAGTAGTAATACTATTTTTTTGCACTGACAGTATTTCTGAACTTTCTTCTAAGAATCAAACGCACTATACACAGGCGAATGGAGAAAATGAGGCACAGAGACAAAATTATTAGTCCATAATAATTCAGCAGTTTAGGGATGGAATCAGCTATAAAAAACAGTTCTGATTCTTTTTTCTTTTTTTTGGCCACTAGACCGGGCCAGTACCCTGATATATGATTGTTTCATTACACCAGGGGTCGGCAACATTTGGCACGCGGCTCGCCAGGGTAAGCACCCTGGCGGGCCGGGCCAGTTTATTTACCTGTTGACTCGGCAGGTTCGGCCAATCGCGGCCCCCACTGGCTGCGGTTCGCTGTCCCAGGCCAATGGGGGCGGCGGGAAGCCGCGGCCAGCACATCGCTCGCCCGCGCCGCTTCTCGCCGCCCCCATTGGCCCGGGACGGCGAACCGCGGCCAGTGGGGGCCGCGATCGGCCGAACCTGTCGCGTCAGCAGGTAAATAAACTGGCCCGGCCCGCCAGGGTGCTTACCCTGGCGAGCCACGTGCCAAACGTTGCCGACCCCTGCATTACACAATCTTATGTCGTATTTATGGCCCATATCAGCACATGTGATTAACGTATACAGTATAATCTTATGCAACTCTACATCACAGCATTTTAAAACAAGTTAGAAATGGTGGATTTGAAGAAAATTTACCTGTTGTCAACAGGCCCCTAATGCTAGAACCTGTTTTCATACACTTTTGAT
Source organism: Terrapene triunguis (assembly GCF_002925995.2). Taxonomy (NCBI): domain Eukaryota; kingdom Metazoa; phylum Chordata; order Testudines; family Emydidae; genus Terrapene; species Terrapene triunguis. The sequence goes on from NW_020664420.1 coordinate 50,293,603, forward strand.
TACTTTTAGCCTTGTATTGATATTAATACTGTATGTGTATTTAAAGGCCAGGAGGATGGGAAGGACTCTTTGTGTAGTGCCACATCCAATATCATCGATGAAGATAGATTTCTCACCTAATCAGTTGTAAGGTGTTCTCCTTTGAGTTATCACATTACTGGTTCTTTCCCTGACCTGTTCCAGCAGTATGATATGAACAAGTGAAAAATGCCACCTGCCCAAGAATTTCAACCTACTGCAAAGGTTGTTTCAATCAGCTTCTATGATGAATTCATTACATAGTACCATATTCAACTTCCATCAACAACTGGTCAGCACTTTAACTCATATTTGGCTCATATTGCACAAAAGTGTTAATGAAGAATTGTTTATGGTTTATGTTTATGTACTGTTCTGTTTAACTTCTCCCACTGCCTTCCCACATCCCATAACTGACCTCTCTTAATAAAGAAGTGGTCATTTTGAAGTATATTTGATGAAAATATGGGTTGCTCAATCCCAAAGGGTTCCCGCTTAAAGCTTTTCTGCTTGGAAATTTGAAAATGTTTGGTACCATCTGTGCCTCAATTTCCTTTTTCTCTGAATTTTTTGTTGTTGAATGCAGGTGGCCGGCATGCCAGCCTGTTTCAGTTTTCTTCCCACTGCTCCCCCACACCCCTGCCAAAATGGGACATACTGTGAGTACTGTAACAGAAACAATCCTTCCAGCATTTCTACCATGAACACTTTATTTTATCCCTCAGTCTTCCATTAGCATAACTATTAGAATCTCTTTTGTATTATTCTTCACATGAAAACCTATACGGATGTTTGTGGCATATTAGATGAAAACAGAGGTACGGGCAGACTACACAGGTGCAGACTTACAGTGCAGAAGCTGGGAGGTAGCCCAAGTTTTTCCCTGGCTAGGAACAATAATGTTTTCTGAAATAACAGTTTTCCCTTTTCACTCACCTCAAAGTGATGAAACATTACCAACAGTAAGGAAAGGAAAGGAAAGTTGACCATAGAAAAGGTGTATTTCCTAATGCATTAAGCCACTTAATTATACTCACACTCCGAGTGCTTCATTTGCATCTGAAAAAAGCAGACATTTCAATTGTTCTGCCTGGTGGTAAATTTAAAGTATGAACATCTATTAATTTCAAAGGAAGCAGTTGGCCAAGAAAAGTATAGAATTAGTTCAGAAAATTAGGAAAGGCATGTGGAAACAAACAAAGACACCACACACGCGTGCAAACAGAGGTAATGGATTTTAAAAGTCAGACAGGTTTTCTAGATTTCCCTCCACCCACCCACCAAGGTCAATATTAAAAAAAAAAAAAAAAAAAAAGGCCTAAAGTTAGGCTTCTAAATCTATAGTTAGGCACTTGCCTGATTTTCAGAAGTGCTAAACTAACAGGTCTGACTTCAATATGGATTTGGCATAACATCTTCAAAAGCAGCCTACTGACCAAAATCTCCTTGACTTTCAAGGTAACGTTAGCACTTTTGAAAATTTTACCCCAAGAACCTAACTTTAGGCTCTTATTTTTGAAAATCTTGGCCCAAGCCCGTATTATCTAACAGCAAGTGGGATTTTATTTAAGTATTGACAGCTGTCATTCAGTTGTGTTTGAGCTATAAACAAATAGTAAGAGTATCAACTTGTGGTTGGTTGGTTAGGTTCATGCTGAGGAAGATGATTTTGAAAATTAATGACTTAGAGTGGTGAGAGGGCAGTCTGGATAATGAGACTGAGATGTTCATCCATCACATACATATTCTGGGGGAAAGGAAGAAATAATAGAGGCCTTGGTAAGCAGAGGGGGCCAGACAGCAGGCATCTGCTGGAACACCAGCAAAGCACTGCTGCAGCCAAAAATCCAAACAGAGAATTTACTCACAAGAGGGAGGGCAGCTTTCAGGGAGAGAGAGCAAAAGCACCAAAAGTGGTAAGGCTATTTCAAAACACTCCATGGTCCAGAGAGCCAAATCCTGCCCACCTTACTCACGTGAGCAGTTCCACAGAAGCTAGTGGGACCTGAGCAGGGTTTGGACCCCAGTGCTTTTATTTAATATTAATATTACCCTGGTGCCCAGAGGCCCCAATCAAGATCAGGCTCAGTGCAGGTGAAATGTGAATAAAATGCAAACTGGCCACAGCAGAGACCAAAAAAAATAATACATCCCTGGTTGGTGTTGGGGAGGGGGGAGAGCCCCTCTTTACTCAAACAATCAACAAAGTACCACTGATTGACTTGGTTATGGACTGGGGCCAGCTCCTCAACTATGTGATTGGCCTGGTGGCAAAGGTGGGTCTTGAGAAGAGATTTGAAGAGAGTAGTGGCCTCATGTTTTTTGTAATTAAAAGGGGGAAGGTGATAACAGTGTTGCAGAGAAGTGTGGATCTCTCCTGAGCTGGAGTAACAGTAAGAGATGTGCCAGATGAAGTCAAGCAAGAGAGTTTCCTCCTCCTCCCAATTACATTTGCATAGAGCTGGGGGAAACTATTACAGAATTGCAAAAAATCCCTCCAGATTTCTTTTTTCTGTAAGGGGGCTTTTAATGCTACAATTGTTTTGCAATGTAAAACCTGTAATTAGCTATTTTGGATTTGCCTAAACTTGGGGGCACTTGACTTTAATTACCAATCAAATGTAATGCTGTATCTGCATTCATGCAATGTTAAGTACTAACTCACATGTGCAAACCTTCTTTCAGCCAAAGACAATCGAGGATTTTGTTTTTCTTTTCTCTGTCATGAACTAAACATAACTAATGCTTCAGAGAAAGTTTGAGTGGTTACAGTGTATTCCCTGCATCAGTTTGCCATTTTTGTAAGGCAAAGCTGCTGGACCTATGCAGAAGGAAGTCAGGTTCATATTGAGTGACTATATTGTATTCCTACTTGCGTGGCAGGGTTTGGGGGTAAAGTGCATTTGTTACTGTTGGGATAGACTTAATCCAGGAAGAGAAGTAGTTATCATGAGGATGTTAGTGTAGTAAAAGTGCAATAGGTACCATGTCTTTATTCTGTGTCTGTACAATGCCTAGCACAATAGGTCTCTGGTGCTGATTTGGGGTCTTTAGGTACTACTGGAATACAAATAATAAATGACCAGAAACTATCTAGCTTCACAAGCCAGGATAGCTACTTTTGCCTGCTAGAGACTGGAGAAGAACCAACCAGACAGCTCCCTTAAGTTGAAAATGTGGCCGGCGTTTCTGCAAGTTCACAGAGGGGCATGCATGGAGCTACTCCTCCCACTCTGCTGGCTCCCTGCATAGGAGCCAGCTAACAGCCTTTAGTCTTATAAACATGGGAACTGCTCCCTGCTTATATTTTATCTCCCTGGGGATAAAGCTGCCTCACAAAAAAGACAAGGAGGAGCAGGAAGGAGGCAGAATCATGACCCTACCCTTGCTTATGTGCTGATCATCCGATCAGGCTAGTTGCAAAGGGGAGTGCATAATGTACTCTCTAGAGCCAGTTGCTCCATAATGTCTCGTTAGCTCTTTCTGGGGTGAATGGTTCTGCAACATCCCCAGGCAGGACTGTGCCTCGTGGCATAATTTGGCATTTCTGGAGGAGTGATGTTACAAGCTTTGGTTTTTTCCCAGGTTTCGTTGGGTTGCAGGAGAATTTGTACCCACTGAAAGGGCAGGCATAAAAAGACATAAAGACACCAAATTAACAGGAAATAGATTACTATTATCTAATTCTATATAAGCTTATTTTGCTCATACAGTCACTGACATCATGAATGCATCCGACTAGCATACAGAATTTTCTGTATGAATTAAAAATCAAATCCACAGTCTTTCTGAATTGTAATGAAATCATGTATTTTTGTCATGCATATGTTTGTCTTTATTTTGAACAAGGCTGGAGGCATCAGGTTTTAAATGGAGTTATTTTTAGTACCTTCTCACCAGTGGACAAAAATTATTCTAGTGATCAGCTCTGTTATTTGTACCAGATATGCTGGCAAAGTTTTCTTCCTTAACCATCTTTTTAAAGCGAACATGTGCTAACACAAACAATCTTCAGACATGAATAAAATATTAGGTTGGAAGAGTAATTAATATAAAAGGATGCAATGGAATAGAAAGGTGGCTTATATATCCTGCAATTCATATGTCAATGTCAGTTATCATATTTCATTGGAAGACACTAAAGATTGAAAATCAAGCATGCTAATTAATTAGTCTCATTCCCGGTTAACCTGAAGGTTGCATATAAAAAGAAATCAGGTTGACTGTGTGAGCAAGAAGAATGAGTAGTTCAGTTAAAAGATCAAGAGAGGAAGAAGACAGGAAGAAAAAAGAGGAAAGAAATGTGTCAACCTAAGTACAACACTATAAAGTACCTCACTGATTCAGGAGAGTTATCTGCTATATACTCACACCTACCCAATAGTGACATTCACATAACCTACATAAAACCAGAATAATATGGCTTTATGTGGGTGCAGTGCATGGAGTTTGGGTGATTAAATTCACTTCCCAAAATCTGGAGCTACATCCTGAGGGGGCAGTATACTCCCCCTCTGCCTCTGGCCATTACTCCAGTGTATGGGACAGAATAGCTGTCACAGCTCCTCTAGGCCACTAGATCCACATAGCTCTCCAGGTTACCACATAATTGTGGATCCTATATTCCATCAACTGCTCACTACCCTGTGTGTCAAGATGAATGTCAACTGTAATATAAACAGAATCTAGAGCTGAGAAGCTTAGCATACACTAGACAGTTCCAGCTCACTGTATCAGAGCAAGTTGTCCTGGGTTATGCCAGCTCTTACTGGAGTTAACCCCCTGATGCAGGGTTCTGGTGATGGAAAGTGTGCTCAAAGGGCAGCAGTGGCAGCACACTATCCCTCTGCAAGTGGGCCCCAGCTAGCTACTCCTCCTGAAAGTGAGAGGCATTGTTCCGGGAGAGGCCACACACAGGGCATCTGTTAACACTCAGAGTAAAACATCTCAGGTGATCAAAAGGTGTGATTTCTGTTAGCAAGGTTGACTCAAGGTTATCAAGATCCAGAGCATTTTTGGCAGATCAAAATGAAGAGGATTGAGGTCTGACCCTATTCCCAGTGAAGATTGGAGCCTTATTGACTAGCCAATAAAGTAGTCAAAATAGTCCAATTTTAATGGATGCTCAGGTTGCTATTGAATCATAATAGGTATTTCAGGGATATCTTCAAGAGATATTACCAAATGGTGCATGTCATCTGTAAAAATGTCTTAAACTCTTTGCCTAAACCAGTTGGTGACACTTCCAGCACCAGATGATGATGGATGTAATATGGCAAAATGTAAAGGGGTATATATGGGCCTGAGCTGGTGAATTCTTACATGTTTTTAATTACATTGAAGACTGTTCTCATGAGAAAGGAGTACTCATATGTGCAAAGGCTTACAACATCAGGTACTAAATTCTGTAGCTCATATTAAGAATCATCCAATATCTGGTCTCAATTTAAGATTACACATTTTATTTGACAGGTGAAAATCTGATAAAAAGGTTGTATGTTAGAAAAGTGACTGTAAAATGACTCCTCCTTCCACAGGAGGTCTGCTCCCTTGGAATATTTAGAGTCATATCTACTTAAGGAAATGTTTGTTCTCTTCACACCAGCAACACAACTGTTAATTAAGTTTCAACTGTAGACTCATTACTGGATGTACAACCAAGAGGAAATAAACAACCTCAATTTCAGATAACAAGTTTTTCTGTACTTGTGATTAGAAGAAACAATTTTTAGAAAAAAATGAAACACAGCTAATTTGCTTTGGAATTCAGTGACAAGCAATAAATATGGACCTGCCTGCCTATGCCATTTTTGCAGAGTCACTTTTAAGTACTATATATATAGTAGCTCAAAGGCCTCAATCAGGATCTTGTTGTGCTGGGCACTATACAAACACATTGAAAGACATGGTCTTTGCCCCAAAGAGTTTACAGTCTCTTCTGTAATGGTGCTTTCACTTACCTCTCAATCTTCATCCTTCCAAGGCATTTAATTTCATATTACCAAACTTGTTCTGTCATCAGTAAGGACTTAGGTCAGGAAGTAGTTTCTAGAGATGAGACTATACATTAGCTGACAGATTCTTCCATCCCATTCCAATAGATAAGGTCAAATAGGAACTGTGGCATGGAAGTTCATACTGTGTATTTTCAATTTTATGATGTACTTTATTTGATTTCTAAATGTAGTATTTTGCACGCCATGTTATCCAGGGAGGCTGCAGACTCATAGTTTTCCAACAATCTAAACTACCATTATTTGGACCACTAAAATTCAATGTAATGTCTTTTTCTCATTTGGTAGCTAATAAGAAGTGGGCTACAAATAGGCTGAAAATCCATTGTAAAGATTGAGCACCACTGAAAGTAAGCACTGTGTATTAAGGGGCGCATTTTCAAAATGCGGCCTTGCCTTTTGCACCCTTAGTTTGTGACCATCCTGAAAGTCAGGGAAGATCTCTTCCCGCTTTGATATGAAAACTCTCAGCAATCTTCTGGGGACTAGACCCTTTGGTCCTTCATAAATCTGTATGGGGCATAGTGTTTGCTGTAGGTGATCATCACTCAGTGGTCTGGGTGTGCAGTCATCACACTCACTTTGTTGAATTCAGTTCTGTATTGACAACCCATATTGTTATTAGTGACTGAACTATACACTAACTTTCAGTTTGTAAGTTCTAAGACTGCCAGATTTTTGATGAGAAGCCATTACAGATAAGTCTGCCTCAAGAACTATGACAGATGAAACCAACCTGTTGCATCGCCAGTTGACTAATACTCCATTTTCAGACAGCAAACTCACTATATCAACTTGAATGTCAGCTCATATTCAGGGGAGAAATCCCACTGCTGCAGAGCAGGGTGTTTCACCATGGATGATCACTCAATACCCCTTTGCTACTACAATTCACATGTTTCACTTGGCCCTTTACCATGCACAGATGATCAATACTGCCAGGGAGCTGAAAACTACATTCTGACAGAGTGAAACATTGATGGGAAAGAGTCTAATATAGTAAGTAAATTCAGGAGCCCATTGTAGCATCTGCTTCCTTGTCCACTTGATTGCAGATCGTGGACCAGGCTTAACAGGCTACTTTCTGGCTCACTCCAAGTTGCCACAACTATGCACCAGCTTGGCCTGGTTTCCTCTCTGTGCTGTGAGTCCTGGGGAGCTTCGTAGGCAATAGCTCGTGGTGGAAGAGTGCCCAACTGGACAGCTGGAGCACGGTTTACAACACCTAGTCACCCTTCATACAGAGGCTATCCTCTGGTTATGGAACCTGGACATTGAACTCTGACATCTGCATTTGAGAGGAAGAGTCTGTCAGCACAAATAATTGCACTTTAATGACTGAATGAAAACCCAGTACTTTGAAACATCTAAACTACCTAAATAGAACCCGACATTGGTGGTTAGTGCAGAATTGTCCCCTTATTTGCAGGGACAAAGTGGAAGGAAGACTTAAGGCTGGAATGAAAATATATATCAACTATACAATATCTGTACATGTATGGTATGGGTACAATGCAACATAAAGGCAGGAAGCCCACCATTCTTTTCTTCTCCACTACTGGTTGTCAAAAGTGAACATCTAATGTGTATAACCGGTCATATCTTAAATCAGTAAGTCTGCTCATTGCTATTTTATAATCAGTGCAACAAAATAATGAGTTATGGAAACCCTGGGTGCCTGTAATGACACAACTACATTCAAATGCCATCTAGAAACAGATCCCTGTAGGCTCAGTAACTTTATCTACAGATGAGGGCCTTAACCAAGAACACTTTATCCTGTTTCTTGTGAACTTCATCTAAGGAACTATCATAGCTATCATGTCTCAAAGAGTATAAATAGCTTAACAAGTGTGAGTGACACATACTATCTCTCATCTGCTCCCTATTCTTTTGGCTTCTCTTCTTGCCACAGCCTGATGGCAACTTAATAGACAATTTTTCTATTCTCCTTTATGGAGTCTGAGGGGGGAGGTGTAGTTCTAGAAGCTCTTTACTCTTCTGCAGAACTTTTTAGAGACTCCAGGTTTTTTTCTCTCTTTGAGGCTATCTGTGAGAAATACAACCATCATCTTAACAAGCAAGATTTATTAAAGACAGAAACAAAAGGGAATTAAAACAAGAGACAAAAATGAATTAAAACAAAATAAACAGTTTGCTTAACATCCAGATGTGTACCTCTCATAAACTAAACTATATAAGGCATTTTCAGCTTAGTTACCAAGAAAAAAAGGAAAAGTGAATGGTTTATGTACATTGGAAGCAGTCCTCTTTCTCTCACCATGGTAGGCCACCTGTCAGCATCCTGGTTTCTGGATCAGCATCAGTCAACCGGCGATGTAATAGCAATTCCCTTTGATGTCCAGAGATCTCTCTTATCAAGCCTCACTCGGGTCCATGCCTGCTGCACCTATCTATACACTTAATGCGATCTGATTTCTCCAAGAGATGCAATAATCCTTTAGTGATTATCAATATCCATCTTTCAAAGGCTTACTGAATTCGCCTTTCATAGACCATCTTTGCAGGTTATATCTAATTTCTGTCCTAAATAAATGTGTGATGAACAGTGAATTGTGGGCAGAAGTCCAGACCCTCTTTCACACTGGAACATGAATAGAGAGATGGCAGTGTCCCATTGTCCATTTACTACAGAGGCAGAAACTTTTATGATCCCACAAAAACACTATCTATGAGCAATTAGCTCAAAGCAGTTTAATAGCTGATAGGTGGAGATTACTGTGTTCCAAGAGGGTTAACAATGGTATCTGCTTATAGTTTAGTGACTCTTCACTATTGATTAAATTTATTCCTATGCAAAGGGCCAGGACAAAGTCCTGTTCACCTTTTAAATTCACTTAAATTGCATGTTAAGAGACCTTAAGCAGTCTATAAGAGGAAGTCCAATGCATTGAAGTGTTATAGATGGAGTTTTACTCTCAGACTATTCATTGTAAGTGGGTTCCAGGAAACATTGCAAAGGGTCAGCAGAATTATCCAAGTGTGTTCTGCATCACAATGCACCTTTTCTCTTGTTCTTTATTTGTGTGATGACTTGGAGATCATAGGTTTTTATACTACAGTTATAAATCTGAGTACCTGGCCTGAACCAACACTAGTTATTGCATGTCCTACCTACCCTCTCACAACTTCTGTTTCTCAAGATGTCATATGAGCTTTCTATAGAGAGATGGTGCTCTCCTTAACTGATTTAAGGTAAGAGATTATTTGTTTAATCATTCAATGCGATAGTATAACCCCTTAGCATTCCAAAAAAGGAATCAGATGCTGTGGATTAGAAACAAGACACTTGGAGGAAAATTATACTGATCCGTAGATAATTTAATAGACAGACAGCTCAAGAGGAAATTTACTGGCTTTATGATCACTTGTGACATTTAAAAAATGTTTTTTCTGACAGTGTCTACTTGAGGCCATCTAACCACAATGATAATATGATTTTGTATAGGATTAAAAAAAAACACTGAGGAAAGAAATAATCAAGGAGACAAAACATACAAATAGAGTTTAAATGTATATTCCTTACTCTTAGAAAATTTGCTAAGAGTTAGTATGCATTAATTGGAAAGGGTCAAATACCGCTTGCTGCGTCCACATGTATCTCTTCCCGTGAGACGTGACTCAAGTCCCCTCTCTGGTGCATGCTAATCGGAGTGGCTTCTCCACCCCTCTTCACATGTTTTGGGTCTTGAGTTATTTATTTCAAGTACCTGGTGCCTCCACTCAAGGTGATTCCTCTCTGTGCTTGGGATACCAGGGATGTGGTCCCTTGGTAAAATAACTAATACTGCTACTCTATTCACAAGGAATATAACCCATAATACAAACCCAAATCAGTGAAATGTCACACTCAAAAAGAACAGTATAAGAGAGGGGACTTTATTGCAGACAGGAAACAAAAGCTCTAGGATTTTCAGAAAGCCTTTGACAAAGTCCCTCACCAAAGGCTCTTAAGCAAAATAAGCAGTCATGGGATAAGGGGGAAGGGTCTCTCATGGACTGATAACTGGTTAAAAGATAGGAAACAAAAGGTAGGAATAAATGGTCAGTTTTCAGAATGGAGAGAGGTAAATAGTGGTGTTCCCCCAGGGATCTGTACTGGGCCCAGTCCTATTCAACATATTCATAAACGATCTGGAAATAGGGGTAAACAGTGAGGTGGCAAAATTTGCAGATGATAACCTGTCTGTTCATTCCCTTTGGAGCACCTGCCATTGGCCACTGTCAGAGGACAGGATACTGGGCTTGATGAACCTTTGGTCTGACCCAGTATGGCTGTTCGTATGTTCTTATGTTCTATGGAAGGAAAGGATTAAGTTGAACGTAAATATGAAAACTTCAACAGTATAACAAATCCCACATCTCCCTTCACGCAGCCCCTTCACCCCCCGCCAGCTTCCTCCCTAGCACATTTCCAGGCAGATGGGGATGCTGAGGATAAATCCTGCAATGATTGCTGCAGCGCTGTGAACATTAGCCAGCTTAAACAAAAAGTAAAGGGATTCCTTATGGTGTCTTCACTCCTGTGTTGGACAGGGTCCTCTCCGGCCCCCTGGTCTGGAGCCCTATGGAGGTCTTGGCTGACTTTAGATAGCCAGCACAGGGTTGGTTCTCTGCCTCCCTGATCATTGGTTTCTGCAGGGATGGCACTCCCTGATTACATACTAAATCCCACAAGCTCAAAGTCTCCCTTGGTGTGGGGAGTAGAGACTTCCCAGGCTGTGCTGCTCCTCTCTCAGCTCCTGCAAACTCAAAGAGCCCTAAAGGAAAACCAAAACTATTCCACTTTTCTCTGAGGCAGCCTGTCCCCTCCCACTGAGGGACTTGAGCAGTCCTGGCTTCACACTGACCCTACAAACTGTCTAGGGTTACCATATTTTGAGCCTCCAAAAGGAGGACACTCCACGGGGCCCCGGCCCCGCCCCCAGCCCCGCCCACGCCCCAACTCCGCCCCTTCCCCAAAGTCCCCGCCCCAACTCCGCCCCCTCCCCTGCTTCCCGTGAACATTTGATTCGCGGGAAGCCTGAAGCAGGTAAGGGGGGTTTGGGGGAAGGAGGCGCGGCCCAGTCTGGCCCCCCCGGCGTCTCCAGCCTGGGTTGGCTCGGGCTCTGGGGTGTCGGCCCCGGGCCAGCCCCCGGCCGAGCACCCCCGGCCCGCCCAGCACTGCCGGTCCCCGGCCCGGCCCCCGGCCCC
>NW_020664420.1:50305248-50335788 GCF_002925995.2 Terrapene triunguis
CCAGCTCGGCACCGCCAGCCCGGCCCCCGGCCTGGCCCCCGGCCCGGCACCGCCCCACCGGCCCGGTCCCCGGCTCGGCACCGCCAGCCCCCAGCCCCGGCTTGGCACCGCCAGCCCCCGGCCCGGCCCCTGGCCCAGCACCGCCGGCCCCGCATGTCCCGATTTTCCCGGACGTGTCCGGCTTTTGGGGATTTCCCCCCGGACGGGGATTTGGAGCCCAAAAAGCCGGACATATCCAGGAAAATCCGGACGTATGGTAACCCTAAAACTGTCTATATAAATCACTTGGTCTGGAGCTCCCCACTGGATTTTGTGGGATTTTTCCAGGCTATTCTGTGTCCACTCCAACTCTGAGCAGGCTGGGAAATGGTGTCTGGAGGCTCAGGAACCATTGTGGCTATAGTCCAGAGGTTAGGATAACTAGAGACTCAGTTCAGTGTTCCAGGAGCTAGCAAACTCCAAAGGGGGTTTGTGACAGGGATGGGGGAGACACTGTCCAGTGTGGGGTGAGTGCACCCCATCTCTTAGGGCATAGGATTGGGGTGTACATAACTTATATCTATGCCTCCTTAGCCCGAGTCAATATACTTGTCCTTCTTAGCAGGGCAATTAGGCCTAATGGCCAAAGTCAATGTACTCACGCCTAATAGCTGGACAGTGTGGCCCAATGGCCAGAGTCAATAGATTTGCCCCAGTTGACAGGGCTGTAAGGCCTAGCAGCCAGAGTCCATAGATTCATCCCTCTTTGCAGGGCAGTAAGGCCTAGTGGCCAAAGTCAGCAACTTCATCCCTGGTGGTAGGGTAGTGAGGCCCAGTGGTTCCAGTCAAAGGGAGCTGCCACAAACAATAAAGGGGGGGGGGGTGACAGCCCAGGTAGGGGGGTACGGGCCCTCCCTCTCCATCATACCCCAGACCAGGTAATGGCAGGAGTATGAGAGTCAGTAGGAGGTTTCCGACCAATACATGCCAACTAAAAAATTCTGGTTCACTAACCAGGCCACTATCTAATTCCCCTGGGCTGTTTCCTAGCGTAGTTCCTGCTGCTGCTGCAGTCTGGCATCTCCAGTGACTCCGGATTATGTGGGGCCTCCACAGGTACTTTGGCATCTGCCTGGGTTGCAGCGTCTCCAGCTCCCACGGCCTTGGGCTTCAGCTGATCCTTGTCTGGAGCTGACAGCAGCAACTGAGCTGAGTTGCTCCCTTTTATACTAGTGCATTTGGAGCATGTCCAGTAGAGTTGAGGGGGTGTGATTTCCTCAGCCCACAATGTAGGGTTAACCCTTCCCTGTCCAGTGTAGGGTGAGTGCGCCCCGTCATAGGGTTACACCCAGAACTCTTATTAATTTTCCCAGGAGTTTTTTTGTGAGTTGGTCCACTGTCACAGGCTGCACTTCTGAGCCAGCTGGAACAATTAACCATCTTCAGTTAAATCCTTAAGTCTGTATTGTGCCTTTAAAGTTCAACCCTGAGATTGGAAAAGGTGCAAGGGGACTGCACTGTAGCAGAAGCAATAAGAGGCATTTTAGCAGACTCAGACAATTCCTTCCTGGGCTCGAGGGCCATTCATAATGCAACAGGAGCAACATGCACTCAGTGAACTCCTAGGATGGAGAAGGCCTGGCCCCGCCTTACCCTCACCCCACTTCCTTCCCTTTAAGGGAGGCATTTATCAATGGTGATGTCACCCTTATGCAGTGCTTGCACTCTCAGCAACATTGCAGCTGGCCTCTGCATGAGGACACATTGCTGGGAGAGACGCCATCTCTTCTAGTCTATATAAATTCTTACACCGCTCTTCTCACCGTAGTGCGAACATTAAGCAACGTGACTAATATCTGTCATGTGTTTGTTCTCTCCTCCTCCCTGTGCATACGTGCATGAGGACAGCCACAGTCTGAGCCTTCATTTTATATTTATTTTTTCAAGTTTAGTTAATCTCTTACTATAACTGCTGCAAGGCTCCTCTCTCTAAACCTCATCTTTCTATACTGTACTTTCATCCCTCACTCACCATGTCACATCTGAATTTAGTTTGCTTTTTTAAGCAGGGACCCTCTGTCTTGTGTGGCATGCCTAGGACACAATCAAATAGTACAACACAGTAACAAAAGTGTTCATGTAAGTGAGAGACCAACTGCTCTGAACCAAGTATAGTGTCCGTGTAACCCACTGGTTAATGTGTGTTATGGGTCCCTTTCTGTGTCTTGTCCAGAACTGATGAGAGTCTGTTACAGTCCTAACTACAGGCATGGTTCTTTAGCTCAAGTGATAGCAGCTCATGTTTCTAGCTCTAGAAGTCTGCAGTTCAGCCCTTCTGTGTGCCAAGATGGGTTAAGTCAGTATGTTTTGTGCAGGCTTTTTCACAAGAGTACCATTGTACTTCAATCCAGCTCCTGACAAGGAAGAATCCTTCTTTTCCAGCCAAGACTTCTCTTCAGCAGAAACTGTCAACCCTGAATTTTGACAAACTGTGTGGTTAGTTGATGTTCACAAAGGGGAATTAGAATGAAACCACCATATTCATTTTCACTTGTGATTAAGGCAACAGTTGAACTCCTGTCTCCATTTTCATTATCGTTTGTATTCATTATGTTGCCTCAATCATTGGAACTGTTGTTGAAGTGAAACAATAATTGATAAAAGGGAAGAGAGGAGCCATATTATTCAATGACAGAGGAACTTCCCTTTCCCCTGCTAACTGTGATAACAATTAAAAATAGAATAATACTGAACTGTGCCCTCAACCAAATGGAAACTGAACATTTACATGAAAATAGACTAAAGAGAGTATGAGACAGAGATGGATTCATCAAAGGGATAACAAGTAGATATTTTTCACTTTTGAATTTTAACTAATGTCAATCCAATTTCTTAGTTCTCTAGTTTTAATGAACAGTACTAGTGATAATTACTGAATTGCTATGCACATACAATATGTAGATAATGCTATGATTTTATACTTATGAAGTACCATTTTGCTATAAATATCCACATTTACTACTTGTCACTAGAATGCTTATGAAATTTTTAAAGTAGGTATATTAGGAAGGCAATGGGTAAAAAATTCCACAGACAAAATATTTATTCCTTTCATCAGTCTAGGCCAGACCATGCTTCATATTAGATTCAGTAATTTTCAAGAGACCTAGTCTTGGATCAAAGTTTTATTTCTTGCTTCTTTCCCCCCACCCCCAATCTACACATCTAAATGTGTACAGGAAATTCTTTGTCTGCTTATTATGTGCAGTTGAAAGTCCCCAGAATTTCTTTTAAAAGTTTTTTGTTTTATTTACGTCATAGCACTTCTTTGCTATAACCATTAGCGAACTGTTGTTGGAGCAGAAGAGATATGCTGTTTTTAATATAAATTGTGGTAAATTATTAAGAAAAGGAGCTCGGAGGCAAACTACAGGCAATTCGAATAATATAGATCCCTCCCATCAATTTCCTTGTGAAGAGAAGCTTTCAGAGTCCAGATTGTCTTAATCTTTCTAAACTAGAGACCCTCTCTGAAAGAACAACATAGCCTCATGTGGTGAACAAAATGGGTGTGTGTCTGCTGTTAATTTGAACATGCAGAGTAGCTTAGCAGGTGAGTAGGAATTCTTAGCTTAGCAGGTGAGTAGGAAGTCAGCAGGAGTTGTGCCCTACATATTTGCTGCAAGGCTGAATTTGGCTCTCAGTTTATCCTGACAAACATTTTAAATATGGAAATACACCAACATCAGTGATTGTCTAGGAGCTTGCCATACCCTATGATGGGTCAGCAACCTTTGGCATGTGGCCCATCAGGGTAATCTGCTGGCGGGTCGTGAGAGATTTTGTTTACGTTGACTGTCCACAGGCACGCCCCCCCGCAGCTCCCAGTGGCCGGGAATGGTGAACTGCGGCTACTGGGAGCTGTGGGGGGCCTTGCCTGTGGACGGTCAACATAAACAAAATATCTCATGGCCTGCCAGCGGATTACCCTGATGGGCCATGTGCTGAAGGTTGCCGACTCCTGCCCTATGAATTTTAAAATAACTTTATCAGTAACATTTATCTTTTTTACTGGTCTTTTCAAAAGTTCCAGGAATTGGACCATGGGTTAACCTTCATCCACTTTCATGGGGTAATGTTTTACTTCACAAGCATATTGTTATGATAACTTATGAACTAGTGGCCCTCCAACTATGCTGTTTTAGAACATTGTGTGCACATGTATACAAGTCAGCAAAAAACATGATTTACTGTGAAAAATGGGGGGGTTTAATATCAAAAAGTATGTGAGTTACAACTGTACCCCAAACAGGTTGCAATGTTATCCTGTATTTTTAGTAGTTCTATCTACATCTGTTTGCTTCTAAGGAGAGTATCTTGCATCATAATAGTTAGCTTATGCTAATTATTAATGCATTGCAGTGATAGTGGTTGCTGCCTTCAGTCTCCCTAAGGTAGAAGGTACCTCAGGAAGGTTGGTCCCTTCAAATCCAGGCTTGTTGGTAACCTCAGCACAGAGTGAACTGATGCTGGCTTACTTTGTCCAGGTATTGTGCTCAAAATACAGCAGACTTAGGGCTGGTCTATACTTAGCCGCTAGTTCGGCGGCTGGAAATCGAACTTCCTGGTTCGATTTATCGCGTCTGGTCTGGACGCGATAAATTGAACCAGGAAGTGCTCGCCGTCGACTGCGGTACTCCAGCTCAACGAGAGGAGTACCGCGGAGTCGACGGGGAGCCTGCCTGCCGCGTGTGGACCGCGTCTGAACCGCGGTAAGTTCGAAGTAAGGTATGTCGAATTCAGCTACGTTATTCACGTAGCTGAATTTGCGTACCTTACTTTGACTTGGGGGGTAAGTGTAGACCAAGCCTTAGGATATTCTTGAGGGGATTTTCTGTGTTGCACAAGTCAAAATGGTGAACAAATGGGCACAGTATTCTGCTTCTGACCTTATAAAAATGATTTGCAATTCTGAAATTGAGTTGGCACGTGATGACAACGTATTACATGATAGTGACTTGTGCCAGGTCATGTCGAGAGTTGCTCCAAGAAGGAGGACCATGTTTCTCTTGATTGGTCATCAAGTTAATTTTCAGACAACGTGGAGCTCATGTTCAGCCCTGTTATAAGACTGGAAGAGAGAGTTAGGAATAACTTCTTCACCACTACTCAACTTGCTGAAGACCTGCTCAATGAAAACGTGACCTATGTTGGAACAATCCAACAGAACAGGCCAGTTATAACCTAGAGAGATGCATCCATATCTCAGCAGAGAAAATTGTCATCGGTGTTCAAGTTTGCTGGGCCACTCATCCTGGTTTCCTATTTTCCAAAGAAGGGCATATTGGTAATAATGTGATTGATGATGCATCATGGCAAGGTTGTAGAAGGAGACAGAAAGAAACCTCACCCAATTCTCCACTACGATAACACTAAAAGCTGTGTCAATAACATGGACCATCTTGCAAAAATGTACTTCTGCAGGCACAAGATAAATAGGTGGCCAATGGTTCTTTTTTCAATGTGCTTGATGTTGCTTGCATTGCAAGTTTTATTGTTTGGGTTAGCAACAATCCTGCTTGGCACCACACAAGATCAAGACAAAAAAGGCTCTTGTTCCTTGTCAATCTAGGAGAATGACTTGTAGATGTTCATATAAAGAGCAAAATCTTTGATATCCATCATCTCACTATGCCCATCAAAGCAGCACCCTCATCCCCTGGCTACCATTGAAAACCAGCTACCATGGGACCACTTAGGAAGCTCAACAGTGGACACTGCCATATTTGCCCAAGGTCAGCTGACTGGAAAAGCCACAAACAATGTGGAGAGTGCAGTGAATTTGTATGCATTGACCACTACACATACATGCTGATGTGTGAAAATTGCATATAGGCTCCCACTGAATGAGACTCCTGCTAGTTCTTTCAATGTGCTTGTTAAATAAAGTTTTTTCACCCAAAACATTAAAGAATTGTTCTTGGTTTCTGAATGCATTTAGGAGACAAACTTCCCACAGTAGAGTTAATGTAAATTTATTCTTAAGGGCAATGTCTCTCACTAGAATTTCAAACCAGTGGACTAAGAAATCTTTGTTTAAAGAAAAATGTGTTTCTCAGTTTTCAACAAGGAAGAATATCCTTTTTTCCATTGCGCCCTTTTTTCAGCAAACCACAGAATCCACAGATTATTGCAGGAGTATCAATTTGTGATAAGTGACAAAGAATCCTGTGGCACCTTATATACTAACAGAAGTATTGGAGCATGTAATTCATGCACAACTATGAGGTGGATAGATCTGGGACTGATTTTGTGTACTTTATTATATGGTTCTATAGGACTGATGCACTCCTTGGTTAGTTCTAGCCTTCCCTTTAGACTATACAGCAGGCTGGAGGGGGAAAAGAAAGAGTTCTTTAATACATGTATCTTTTAAAATGTGTTCAGGACCTTCCTACCTGCAGGACTTTCCTACCTTAGAGTCCAGTGCTGTCATTCAAAAGTATGTCTTATTTTATTTTCATCACTACAAAAATCACCAGTATTTTCTGTGGCACCCTGCCTTCTGACTATCCTAGAATTGCTGATTTTTGCCCCTTACCCTAAATAAATGAACCAATGTAGGACTGTTTATCAGGTGAACTGTACAAATCTTTATTCCACATGTGACGGGTTGGATCACAGAAACCCCCTTGGGAGCTGCCACCCGATGTGCCAAGACTACCCCTGCTTCTGTTTTCCCTGCCAGCTCAGGACTCCAGCACCCTGTCTTGCTGAGCCAGACACTCCAGTCTGGCTCCAACACAGACCCAGGGTCTGAATCACTTGTCCCAAAGCTGCAAGTTTACCTAAAAACAGCTCACAGGAGTGTGCTTGTCTTTAGCACTCAGATGCCCAACTCCCAATGGGGTCTAAACCCAGATAAATCCGTTTTATCCTGCATAAAGCTTATGCAGGGCAAACTCATAAATTGTTCGCCCTCTATAACACTGATAGAGAGATATGCACAGTTGTTTGCTCCCCCAGGTATTAATACATACTCTGAGTAAATTGCTAAATAAAAAGTGATTTTATTAAATACAGAAAATAGGATTTAAGTGGTTCCAAGTAGTAACAGACAGAACAAAGTAAGTCACAAGCAAAATAAAATAAAATGCGCAAATCTATGCCTAATCAAACTGAATACAGATAATCTCACCCTCAGAGATGCTTCAGTAAGTTTTTCTCAGACTGGACACCTTCCAGGCCTGGGCACAATTCTTTCCCCTGGTACAGCTCTTGTTGCAGCTCAGGTCATAGCTAGGGGATTCTTCATGATGGCTCCTCTCCCTCTGTTCTCTTCCACCCCTTTATATATCTTTTGCATAAGGCGGGAACCCTTTGTCCCTCTGGGTTTCCACCCCCCCTCACTGGAAAAGCACCAGGTTAAAGATGGATTCCAGTTCAGGTGACATGATCACATGTCACTGCAGGACTTCATTACTCACTTGCCAGCACACACATATACAGGGAGACTCACAGGTAAACAGCCATCTGCAGACAATGGGAGTCATCAAGATTCCAAACCATCATTAATGGCCCACACTTTACATAATTACAATAGGCCCTCAGAGTTACATTTTATATTTCTAGTTTTAGATACAAGACTGGTACATTTATACAAATCAGATGATCATACTCAGTAGATTATAAGCTTTGTAATGATACCTTACAAGAGACCTTTTGCATGAAGCATATCCCAGTTACGTTACATTCACTTATTACCGTATTTTCTCTAAAACTATCCCAGTTAAATTATATTGACTTATTATCAAGTTTTTATAAAACCATATAGACTGCACAACGTCACACCACACACCCCACCCCACCCTTCATTTTTAAAGCCCTGCAAAACAGGTTTATGCTAAAAGCCTTTAAACAGTGTCCAATGTTATCTTGACTCCTTTGGGGGCAGAAAATATAGAGATGCAATGGAATGCTGAAATGCCGATCCCAAAGCAAACACATCGTTCTGCCTGTTGAGCTTATGTGAGTGAATATGCAGCACAAATCTTGTGTTATGTGAGAGAGGATTACTACATATCTGAAGTGTGTGAATGAGTGTTGTACAGCAGCCACAACAGAGAACAAGTAGCCATTTTGTGTGACTGTTCACAGCTCATTTAACACCCCTCTCCATCTTTTTCTAATCATTTATATTAGAAAGTCATTTCAAATTAATCTAGTCCCTTTAATAGCACTCGCCGGACCATTGTGTATTTTTTGTGTATTTTGAAACTTCAGTCAATCAGAGTGGGGAAAACAAAACAAAACACAGGCCAGTTTTTGAACAAATACATTTGATTAGGTATTTTGCTATTGTAGGAGAAGCACAACTGAGTTTCAATAAAAGAAAATGATTTTTCTTCCCCTGTATAGCTAGAGAAAGAAATCACTCCCCTGACTATTTTTCCCTATTCTTTCCTTTTCAAGAAAATCACTCTTTAGTTACTCATTTCTTTTCCCCATGGTCAGGTTGGCTGCATCTCCAAACACTTGTAAGTACTGTATGTTCTGACATATCCTGAAGTCATGCATTAGCACCTTTTCATTCAGCAAAGGGTGAGAACAGATATCTTTTGGCAGCTGACAGCAGGGAACAGGCAGAAAGGAGGAAAAAGAAGCTGTAGGACTAGGACACTATGGTGGCCTAGTGGCGAGCATGGCTAATCTACCAGCTGTGAATAACCTCTTTTTTTTAATCCCCTCCACCCAACAGATGTCTCTCTGTCATTGTCATGTCCTCAAGCTATCCTAGTAAATGATTTGTGCATTACAAGTGAGTCACCAAGGTGGCAATTGAACCTCTTCACAGCTCAAAATTGTTGATGTGTGCACTGAGAGTGCAGTAGGTGTGGGGGGATGTGTGTGTGAGAGAGAAAGAGAGCAGGAGAGAAAGAGAATGAGAGAAAGATGAAAAAGAGGGAGGGAGAGAGAAAGGGAGGGAGAGGAGAAAGAGGGAAATGTCAAGGTTACCTTGTTTTGCCTGGAGAATCAAAAGGGAAGGGAAATTAACTGCTGGTTCTATTTGGTCTTTTGGATCTCCTAGAATGAGGCAGTGCCATCCTACTCAAGCAGATGTACATATCACTTTGAAAGATTAAAAAATGAAGAATGCAGTGATCTGTATTGTATATACGCTTTATTCTGTGGAAAGAATGTTAATAAATATACTGAGAGACTGCAAAGTTTGCCAATATAAATAATATGGCATTTCAAAGTCTGTCAGTAAATGTAATTGAATTTTTCAGTGTAAAAATATAGTTCAGTTATACATTGGAGTCATGCTTGACATTAGTTGAGCATTAGGAGATATTAATTAGATACTGCTCACTTCTTCTTTCTGATTTCTTTATATTAAATGAATTATCAGGAAAGAGGAATTTGCAAGCATGCAATTTAGAGATTTTTATTCTGAAAACAAGCTGCCTGGTAATTTTTAGTGGAGGAATAAATGCCTTTTCAAAAATCTTGTCAGTGTGCTGTCTAAAACATGCCCTTCCCAATATGAACACAATATGGAAAAGCTAATCCATTATAATACTTTGTAATGATAATAAGGTACAGTGAACAAGTAGCCTAGGGAAAAGATGGTAGTAGTCACCTTTAAACAGAAAGAGAATAGCAAGTAATTGTACATTTTTACAGTGGGCTGATGACAACATTTTCTGTGACTTTGAACTTACTTTGGCTGTCACTGTTCTGGCAAACATTCTGCATATCAATCAGACAGTTATATTTCCTACATGACATTTGCAGCATAATGTATAAAATTTACTTATGTGATCCTTACATGTAGGAATCCTGTTTATATGTAAATATATTAGTCTCTGCAGCATGAGCTATATATGGAGACTGCATTTAACCATTCTACCGTCCACCGTGACCTCTATATATCTGGTGAATACAGGTTACATTTCTTTCTTGTTGCTGGACTCCTCTGCAGCACTTGATATTGTTAATCATATAATGTTTGCTTGCATCAGCTGAATACGGTTCCTGCCTTGCTGCTTATAGTATAACATTCCCTCTGGTTGAATATTATTGTTGTAGACTCATAGAGCTGATTATTTTGGGTCTTCACTGTTTTTTCATTGCTATCCCAATTATTTGTGGAATCACCAAGGAATAACTTGGCACCAATATTGTTTTGTATTCACAGGATTCTTTGGGGGTAGTGATATTTGTGTGCGTGGTCCCTGGCATCATGTGCAACTCTCATACATATTGGTCAGTCCCTGTGTTCCCTGTGATGACAGCTCTCACCCTTGTGTTATTAGCTTGCTAGTACAGGGGGTTGATGTCTGCCAACTTCTTAAAGTGAATGCTGATCAAACAAAGCTGTTGTTCATTTGTCCTTCTGAGTGGCACATTTTTTTATTTGTTTTTCTCTCTAGCTTTTAATTTTTTGGTAAAGCAGCCCAAGGTGTTCTCAAGAAACACACAAACAATAGCTTGATTTATAAAATATAAAATGATGGAAAGAAAGAGAGGGACGGATTGAGGGAGAGAGCTAAAATGGTGTCCTGGAGACAAAGATATAGTGATTTCAAAAGAGGAACGAATAATATCCTCTGAGAAACCTTGCAGAGGGCATCAGTCCAGTATTGGGGTCTCTTTATCTTTATTTAGGGCTAGATTGTGCCTTTGAGGCAAAGCCCTGCGTTGGCTAGGTGGAGATGCATCACCCTCGGGGAGCCCTGAAGGCAATCAGTAAGACAGAATGCTACCTGCAGCTGCCCGGTGCACAGTAAAGTGCACAAACAGCTATATCCTGTCTGATCAGCTAGCTCTACTTGCTGGCAGATAGTGGGGATGGAGCTATAGCTCTGCCTTACTTCCTGTTCCCTTTGGGTCATGTCTCAGTAGCTGCCCTGAGTGCAGGGGATCCAAATCTGGCTGGACTGAATGCAGGCCACAAAATGGGCAGGTGGGAAGGAGCTCTTTATTCCTCCTCACCACTGTATGCCTGCAGAGAGACTGGCCAAAGTCTAATCTCTGCAATGTAACTCCTTGATGCAGGGCTTTGTCTTCCCATGTGTTTGTGCAGTGTCTAGCACATTGTGTTTGTTACTATAATATAACATATACTGGGCTGTAATGCGTTGATCTAATTCTGGTTGTTGCCCTTGATGTGTGCGTGCTGGGGGGTGGTTAGTGGCCTGTGACATACAGGCTAGATGATCTGGTGGTCCTTCCTGGCCTTAAATTCTATGGAATGAGCATCTCGGTTTGAAGGTTGAGAATGTTGCATCACAGAGAGCAGCAGGGGCTAAGTAATAAAGGACTTAAGGATAGATCAACAATATGAAGATAAAAAATAGTCCATGTGATCATAGTGGTATAGGATCATTCAGAATACAGGCAAATGCAAGGGAATGGACCAAAGCAGTAGCAGCACAGTGAATGATCCAGGAGAAAATGAACCAGAAAGAGAAATGATCCTTTGCAATTGAAGGAAGCTGGTATGATGATGGTGAGTGACCCTAAAATGAATGTCACATGCATTAGCACAGACAGTTTTTAGAGGCTCTTTGTAAAGTGCATTTGGATTGAGGCTGCCCTACCACATTCCCTCTTTTCCCTCCCCAAATAGGAATAAGTTCTTCAAAAGCTTCCCAAAACTGTAACCTGCTCATAAGCCTATTCCCTGAGACACTTCCATAAACCTAATTCTCCCTTTCCAGCCATGTCTTCTCAAATGGATCCACTTTCCATCCATCTCTCTGTGAACGTACCTCTCCCAGACAGCTGGCTATTCATGAACGTTTACAATCTTTTCTCTTCCTCTTTGTTTGATTAACATGTTAATTGACTATCAGGACATGCACAAAGAATGGGTTAGCAGCAGCAGGTTGTTACTTTATTCATATAAATAACAAAGTGTGGGTGGAGGTTTACAGAAATGCACTCCCATCCCATTAAAGTACAGGCAATATTTGGGCCTAGTGCAGAGAAAAACAGTTGATCTAACAACAAGCCACCTCACTGAGATGGGTGAATTTCAGCAGTAATGTTACAAAACAAAAGAGTAGCATTGGAGACTGAGGCCTTGTCTACACTACAGGGGGAGATCGATCCAAGTTACACAACTTCAGCTACCGAGTCAGTAATGTAGCTGAAGTCAACGTACTTAGATCTACTTACTGTGGGGTCCACGCTACGCTATGTCAATGGGAGACACTCTCCCATCGACTCCCCTTGCGCTTCTCATTCAGGTGGAGTATAGGACTCGACGGGAGAGCGATCTGCGGTCGATTTAGCAGGTGTTCACTAGACCCGCTAAATCGACTGCCAATACATCAATTGCCGCATGTCGATCCCCCGGTAAGTGTAGACAAGCCCAGAGTGTTTACAGAAGCTCCCTTGCTTTTGAAGATCCATTGCAGAGTCCAAAACCTCTCTCAAATGTTCTGGATTTTATATTTTTCTCATGAACTCTGGCATGTTCTGCTGCTTAATACGCCCTAGCCTGCATTGTTCACATAAATGAGTACATGCGATTTAGACAGCATCAATATTTGTGGTAGAGAAAGATATCTGGACCCTGCCATAAACCTCTAAGGGTTGTGTGGGAACCTAGATTCTAGGGGAGCGCAGGCTAAGGCATGATAGAGTGGAAGGCAACATATGTCATGGAGGTGAGAGGTCACACTGAATGAGGCAAGGGACTGGCAGATGTTCTGAAGAGAAGGAAGGTAGTCTAGGCCCTTTATATAAACTAGAGAAAACCCAAGTACAAAATTAGCATTCCAGTTTCAACCCACCCAGATTTTGGATTGATTCAGAGCCAAAGAGAATAGGGACCAGCTGCATAATTTGAATCTGGATTCATGTTTGGATTAGGGACTTCCTTAAGTTTGTGTAGTTCTGTTCTAGGATTTGCTTCAGTTCATTACACAGACAAGTGTCAACTGCAAAATGCAGGCCTTTCAGTAAACTGAATAGTTCCCTTGAAAGGTTGGGGTTCGGGTTCAGTTTGAGGAACAGTCATGGGAGTCATGATGCTTTTTTGTTAGTTTAACTGGTTCACCCATCACTTACGCTAATTCAGAATAGGCCAATCCTTACTGACACTTAAAGTTGCTTTACCCTGTAGGCACAAATAGACAGTGGGTGGCTTTGGCACCATGAAATATATCTGCTGGGATTTTTGCTGCAGATTCACAGTGACATAACAAATACAGATGCAATCACTTGGAATTTACATATTTTTGAAATGTATGAAAAGCAACATTATCTTACATTAGTGTTTTGAACACTAAAACTAAAAAAGTATTCTGCAACAGTTAGGGGGAATTATGATGTCCCCTGATGGCATTAGGTGTCTATATGTGTAATTCCCATTCATCCTTCTTTACCTCCCTTTACCTATTACTACAACCCACAAAAAATACAATACACTGACTCTCCCTGCAAGGCCTGGCACAGAGGGTGTGCTGGGCGTGGAGCATTGGTCAGGAGTTAGAGAAGGCAGGTGCTGCTCAGATTTACAAAAGACACCTGATGGCTGCCTATGGCCTGCTCCACAATCCAGAGCAGCCCAGAGTTTGTGGGTCACAGCAGCAAAAAGCAATATAGGGAATTTTAGGCAGCTCTGGACCATGCAGCAGCCTACAAGCAGGAGGCTCTGGCTGCTCTAATTTGTTCATAGAGCTGCCCAGAATGCCGATGCCATAAAGCTACCTTTGCTCCCCTTTCCCTCTGGAGGCACAGCACAAAATCTCAGCCAGTGTCTTCAGTTTGTAATCAAGCTGTCTATTTGTTTTTTATTTTAAAGGCAAAAGCAACAAGATGTATGTATAACAAGTTCAAGTATCCACACAATATATGGTGATAGCTCTTGTCACTCACTCACCCTTATTTGTTTTTATCATTTGTTACATGAGGTCTCAATTGCACACAGTTAATGCAACACTTTACATGAATAAGGACAACTTTCAGGGTACTATGACTGTAAATTCCTCAGGAATTTCACCCAGCCGGAGTAAATGAGCTGTGCGGGATGGGGTAGCAGACAAGTTGGGGAAATGGAATCCTCCACTCAGGTCATAGAATTCTTATTAGAGGTTCTTAGTCTACTGTAACTATTTTGCCTCTTTCACTATTTATTATGAGCAACATTATGTGCAAGGTTTAAATTTATGAAAAATATCATGACTGTGCCCTTATAAGGGCCTGAATTATACAAGCTACTTGGGTGAGCTAAGATACTTCAGTTGCCATGTCAATGATGGTAGTCAGCACCTTGCAGAACTAGACCCCAAGTAGCACACGGATATCATAATAGGTTAAATATTGGCTTTTAGAGGTATTTAAAAATGGTGAAAAGTTGTGAAATATTTCTATATGACTCATTTCCTACCTTAGGCCACCTTCAGTGAAAATAGAGGAGTAAACAATGGACTGTGAGAAAATGAGATGTCATGGTGCTGACACACTTTCATAATTACTACTATCAACACCATGAACACTCTCATGGTTATTTTATATTGAGCCAGGAATTCTGATGGCCCTGTTTTCCTACAGTAATGTCTTGAAACCTGGGAAAATTTGGTAATACTGCTTTGCACCTATAAAGCCCTTGTCATGTGAAGATCTCAAAGCTCTTTAAATGGAAGGCTAAGTATTGCTATCCCTATTTTACCAAAAGGAAATGGATGCACAGAAGAGTTAAGTGGCTTGCGCTAGGTCATACAGTAAACTAGTGGTATAGTACATAGAGCTCAGGAATGCCTGCCTCCTCCTCTAACCATTAGCCGGATATGTTCCTCTTGCATGCAATAGGATTTTCCTTTAGTTTTGTGATTATTTCTTTCATCACTAGAATGTCTGAGTAGATTCTGCTGAAATCAGTGCCGGTAAACCTGCCTTTGTTAAATATTCAAGGGCTATAACCTGTATTTGTGAATATACTTAAGCGTAACAGTTTACCATCTATATAATTATTTTATGAGCTTAGTTATACATTATAGATCCCTCAGCAATTTCCAGAACTAATTATGGTAGCATCCATATATCAGAGTTTTGGGGTAGCTCATTTCCCATCATTTCTGAAGACAACTCGAACATTTCTTTAAATGTAACAGCAAGCTTTGCCCTGGAAACTAAACACTGATTAAAGCTATACTCTGCTCTTTTGTGGTGGT
The DNA here is from genome assembly GCF_002925995.2 of Terrapene triunguis. Taxonomy (NCBI): domain Eukaryota; kingdom Metazoa; phylum Chordata; order Testudines; family Emydidae; genus Terrapene; species Terrapene triunguis. Next base: position 50,320,416 of record NW_020664420.1, read on the forward strand.
GGTTTTAATAAAATATTATCAGTGGTAAAATGTAAATAAAAAAACAAATTACTTCATTCATCATGTATTTTAAGCAGTTAAAATGAATGAACTCTCCTTTGAGAAAACATCTGACTAAGCAAAATAATGGTTATGCATTTGTGAAAATGTTTAATGAACTCATTGGTTAAAATGCTGTTATTTTAGAGCCTATTACTATGTGTTTTAAATTAATTGAGGCTACATTGCTGAAAGACCTTTTTTCTTTCTGTCTCAATGTACCAAAAATAAGTGACCTCAGTAACATATGTGGGAGCAAATATCTTACACAGGCAGGAATGCTGGCTATACAGTCAAATGTAAGAGCCCACAAGTGGAGGAGTAGCTATTCATGAATCTTCTCTACATAATCATTTGTCTAGTGTCAGTTCAAAGTCGTGGAACTTGCCAAAGATCAAACACATTTTTTCTTTAAACAGTTCATATTGTAAATATTCTAGCTGGTATTCATTTTCTGTTTTTTCCTGTTCTGAAGCATACATATTTACTATGCTGCTAATGTTTGGGTTTATATCTTATAGGTTGAAGGAAAACGTACTGCTTGTCTGCAGAGTAAGATTATTTCAAATAATAATATGTAATCCTTTGGTACTGGGAGCTGGGATAAATTCTATTACATAAAAAAAACCCTAGAATGTGCAGAAAGCTGAAACATTTAACCTGAGCATAACACTAGATGCCAATCTAATTTGTCCTCTAGGTGAACTTTAAAACTTGGCCTGATTACGTAGTTTGGTAATATATCTTAATGGGTTATATTTATGCTTCATTAATATTCACATAAAGTGCAAAATTTGTACACACTGTAATGTCGGTGTAAATCAATCGTTACATACATGGATGCTTTTTCCTCTTTTTTTATTTTTTTGGTTGCTTTAGTAATGTTATTTTACAGAGAGTTTTAAGGTGTGATATCAATATTCAGTGTCTAAGTCAAAGTTCAAAAATAACTTAGGGTATGTTTTCACTGCTGTGTTAACTTGAGTTACCTACACTCGAGTTACATCCCCTCGAGTTAGAGCCTAGCTCAAGTGAGGGCAGTCATACTGTGGAAAAACATGTAAGCTACACATAAGGGTTGTGTTAGCAAGCTGATGAGCTGTAACCTATACCTCTTGAAGGGCCAGCCAACTTGAGTTAAAAGCACCACCACACTAGAGTTAAGGGTGTTTTTGTGCGGACAGGATTTGAGTTCGGGGTAAGACTTGAGCTGCAACTCAAGGTAACTGCAGTGAAGCATGCCCTTAGGAGTCTAAGGGTATGACTTCACTGCAAAGTTTACCAGGGTATGGGAACCTAAGTTACCCAAGCCCCAGATGCAAGCATCTATTAAGTACTAAGTTACATTTGAGTCATGTGCATGTAGCTATGTCCACACGGGTGCTGCCATAACCTGGGTTAGGTGCTAAGATTTCTAAGGGCATCCTATGGTTCTTAGCCCTGCACTGAGCTATGGTGCTCTATAAATTGTTTTACAGTGTATTGTGGAAGAACTTGTTCGTCCTTCCTGGGCTCCTGTGTTGAATATTATGTATTCGCATTGTCGTACTTAGCCCACCAACATAGTAAACTAAACCATTACCAACTTTGGATGCTCCTCACTGCTGTCTGTGACATCCATTCCAGCTGGTGCTAAGGTGTCAATCCAGCTCAAGACCATGATTTTATCCAGCTATCATATTAATGCACCACCCATTTCTGCAACCAGAAACAGAAAGAGGACAATGGAGGACTATCAGAGCCTGTGTTCTGTAACCTGGGTTTCAGCTTGTGTCCAAAATAGAAAATTTAGTACCTGTGTTAAAGTGAAACCTGGGCTGTAACCTATACCCCCAGCCAGGGCCGGTGCAACCACTCGGCGAACTAGGCGGCCGCCTAGGGCGTCTAGTGGTTGAGGGCACCTAAAAGCCTGCTCAGGCGAGGAGGTGGAGTGGAGGTGAGCTGGGGCAGAGGGCCGCAGGGAGGGCTGCCCGCAGTAACGGGGGGGTGCACAGGGGAACCGCTCCCCGCCCCAGATCACCTCCACTCTGCCTCCTCCGCTGAGCACACAGACCCCGCTCTAATTTTCCTCCAATCGGTGCTGCAAGCCTGGGAGGGGAAGGAGAATTAGAGCGGCGCCGGCGTGCTCAATGGAGGAGGCGGAGCGGAGGTGAGCTGAGGCGGGCTCCCCAGGCAGGGTTAGCTTCCACGGGGGGGGGGGGGGGGGGGCCGGGGGGGGGGGGGGGGGGGAGGGGATGGCACAAGGTGGAAGTTTCGCCTAGGGCGCGAAAATTCCTTGCACCGGCCCTGTCCCCAGCCACGCAAACAAGCTCAGGTTCAAAGCACATATAAACCCAGGAAAAATGTTTTTGCACGTGGACAGTCAGTAGAGGGGATTGGGCTAAAATCTGAGGAAGAAGCTGGGTTAACTCTGCAGTGAAGACATATCCTCAGGCTGGAAACTTAAACTCCTAAGTGAACAGAGGGCAGGACAAGGGGCAATGGGTTCAAATTACAGCATAGCAGTTTTAGATTAAATCTCAGGAAAAACTTCCTAACTATAACAACAGTAGAGCAATGGAACAAAGTACCTAGGGAAGTCATGGAAGCTCCTTCACTGGAGGTTTTCAAAAAGAGGTTACATAGCCATCTATCTTGGATGGTTTAGACAAAACAAATCCTGCATCTTGGCAGTGGTTTTACTAGAAGACTCTTGTGGTCCCTTCTAGCCCTATGGTTCTATGATTCTATTATTCTAGGTGCCTAAATCACTTCTGAAAATAGGAAATAGGCTCCGAAATCACTTTGGTGTCATTGAAAATTTTACCCATCGTTTTGAGAAGAGTACAATGAGCCTGATTCTCCTCTTACTTAGAGTAGCCTGATTTGCAACAACGTAACACAAGTATTTTAATAGAGTTACTCATGATTTAGGGTCTGATCCAAAGTCCATTGAAGCTAACTGAAATATTTTCAACTGGAGTTAGTGGGCTTTGGATCAAGCTTCTTATTACCTAAGTGTGGATGAGGGAAGAATCTGGTCCACATTTGTTTTCCAAATGCTCTCTTAGCAGCCATGTTACAGGGTAACCCGTTTGGATTCACTTACATTGAGTGATGTCATAAAGAGAAACATGATTGATACAGTCAAACAGGATACTTCTCCATGGGGAGTGTCAGCTGGAAAAAGTTAATAAGGAAAAGTAATGTCACAACATATTAACATACAGCTTTTAAAAGAATGCAGCTTTGAAAATAAGCCAAAACAGCCACATCTGTGATATTCAGCTGATATACAATAAAAAACAATGCTTGCAAATACTGGGGCTGGAAACTTCACACTGAAACCCTATACTGCAAATGCAAATTCCTTGCACAAATGAAAAAAATGATGATCTTAATGAAAGAATGGGAGCCATTATCTATATCCTTTTAAATGGATCTCAATTCATTTATATACAGTATCTTATCATGTATACACAATGCTCAGTACTTTCCATTCTTTCATATTCATAAAGAGTGCCACTCACTGTAGTGGATAATATAGATATGCTATGCATGGATAACACTGGCAGAAGAGCTGTGCTAACTCTATAACCTTGAACCAAATATTCTATTGTTTATACTTTGCAGGCCAACATGCTTTATTATTGTTGCTTGCTTCTTGTCTCTCTAGTCTGCTACACACCGTTTCCAAGTACAATATACAGCTACTACACCTGCCATCTCTAGCTTGGATTGCTATAATGGAAATCAGTGCATTGTACATTGTCATTCTGGTGCATCAGGGTCCCTCTTTAATGTGTGGTCTTTTAGGTAGACCTTCTGATTTTCTTAAATACCTCTAAAACTAATAATGAAAGTCCACCCAGAAAATGGGCTTGGTTAAGAGGCAGTTAAAGCTTAGAGTGCATATTGGGGTAAAAAACAAAAAATCATATTTATATAGTGTGGTAAAACAACAATTAGAAACCCAGAAAATTCCGTGTTAAGGTTCAACTTGAAACTCAAACGTTTGAAAATATGGAAATACTTCAACTAGTCTGCAAGGAGGAAAATCTGGGATTGCAAGCGAGAGTCAAAGTCTGGAAGCTGGGGAGACAGGAGAAGCTCAGAAGTAGGGGAAAGCTCACCAGTGAGCTAGGGGGCTCCAGTTTCTCCCTGGCCAGGGGAAGCCTATGTCATGTTTTGGGAGAATGTGGTGGAGGCAGGCTGGGGAAAGAGGTGTCAGGACCCTCCACCTTCTGGATCCAATGACTTTTTTCGCCGTAGAGAGAAGGGGTGTAAGAGCTGCAGCAGTAGTGGAGTAGCCCCACAGTCATTTCATGGCCTGTCCAGAGGATTTGTTCCCTTGCTGGACCCCAGAGAGATTGCCATTGCATTTAGACTATGTGCTGATCTCCAGTTTGGGCCTAATGGCAGAAACAAAGAGAAGGAAACCACTTAGGGAAGCATTCTGAGGAAGCCCTGCGCACTCCACCACCATCCATAAAGGGGATGTGATCATACATCTTCCACCCTGAAGAGGATTTATTCTAACACTGGTGTGAGCAAACATCATGCATCCCAGCTGCCAGAACAACACTTGAAGCCCCAGGAGCAGGAAGCCACCTTTCCTTGTCATTTCCCCTTCCTCTGTACTTGCTTGGCTAGTCAAAGACTCAATATTTACTGTATGTGAAAACTGTTCACATTATTAGATCTTGTGCAATGCATATTGATACTAGAGGAAAATAAAATTAATTTGTTTCTACTTATGACCAACTCTGTATTATGTCATGGACTACACTATAATCCACCTAAATGTGAAAATAGTTACACCCTACAGCTCTCCCTGAATTTCCATTATTGTTTTACTGCTGCTCTGTACATTAACCTATGTATTCTAGACAGAATTGTATAGCACAAATATGTGGTCATGTGGAAATAAACAATATTATTTGATATTTCCTGTAGTAGTAGCTTGATCTCTTGAACTCTCTTACTGTTCTTTTAATTTAAAACTTGGCATGAGTGGATGTTTCCTGTATTAAGTGTAGAGTGCAGGGGGATGAATGACATAGTATTTTAGTTTTAGATCGATATTAATGCTATGCATATGAAAATGGATATACTTGAAGAGAACAAATAATATACTGATTTATTTGTGTCACATAATGCTTAAGTAAATGTATGTTTCAATGGACAATAAGAGCTGATCAAGATTGCTTGAGGATGAAAACACTTAAGAAACAATCATATTTTGATTCCCATATGGATTATACTCAGACATCTCGATTTACTGTTGTTACCAAAATTGTCACTGGATCACAAACAGAAACCAGAGGAATAAGGCTGGGAGAGAATTTACTTATAACTGACAGGAACAAAAGGTATTGTTTAATGAAGCCTCGAATATGCACTAGAGGTCATACAGGAAGAACACTGCCTCAATCTTTGGAGTCATTTGCAATTAGGAAGAAAAGTAATTGAATTGGATTCTTGTGCTTCCTCCTTCTTCCCTTTCTATCTCAGACCCATGGACATTACCTATGACCCTGGATTAAATATTAATAAAATGCAGATTTTAAATATTAAAACTTTACATTCATGTTAATGAATACTGTCAATCTGTTGAGGCTCAACATATGGCTAATTTAAGAGTTAAGATCAGATGTTCAAAATTCTCTAGTATCTTTTTTTTTTTTTTTTTTAATCCACTATTCCACCGCAGAAGGAAGGTAAGACAGGTCAGTATTTTCAGTGGCCCACAGAAAGCCATTTGTGCTATCTCTAGAGGCACTTTAATAATTAAGAAATGGTATTTCCACATCTGGGCTGGAATTACCAGTATTAATGATGCTCAAAGATAGACGATAGTGGCACACTAATAATAATGATTTGCTTCATTCTTTTCCCCTTCAAAATGGGGCCAAATTAGTACTGCAAAAACTGCAGTCGGTCTAATTGGTTTTGATCAGGTCCATCTGTAAGGGAGGTGTATAATGGATGCAGTAAGATAAAGTCCCTAAATATTGCTGAAGGACACACCTCTGTAGCTCCGGGTGGAGAGAACTATATCAATTTGATCTCCACTGGTGGTTGTTATCACTACTATTCAGTTGGGGAAACTGAGACTGAAAGAAAACTATTTTCTTCAAAATGAAAAAGGTGACTTATTAAAAAGAGTTCAAAACAGACCTATTTCTTTATTTCTTTTTTTAATCATGATTTCCCCCCAAATTTCTTAAACAATTTTTTTTTAAAAACCCTCCAAAATGAAAAATATTAAAATATTATCAAAGTGTTTCATTTACCCAACATTTCAGTTAATGAAACATTTCAATAACTGTTTTGATAATATTTTCATTTTAAAATCTTGGAAAAAATCAAAAAGGCACAAAATCCTTTCACGAAAAACAAAATGTCAACTATGTAAATTTTTCATACAAGTTTCTGAAAAATGGCCCTTTTAGAAAAAATTGGACCAGCTCTAGTTAAATGACTTGCCCAGTGCCCAATAGGGAGTCAGTGCCAGAAGTAGGATTAGAATTCAGTAACAGGAGTTCCTACCCTTTAGTCGTCTGTACTCACAGGTCTATCGCACAGATCTTTTGCTAGAAATCATTTACTAACATATTTTAAAGCTAGAATGTATATTTTACAAGAAGGTTTAGTAAAGGCAAGTAAAAGAGAGCTCCATTAAAAAGCCTTGTGCATGGATTCAAACTTAAAATGCTAAAGATGTTAGGAGCCATTTTGCTTCTAAAATTCTAGGTGCTTTTTAACATCCAGCACAGGTCTCAGATGGTAGCACTCAGTTGAAATTGGCATGAGGGTGAGTTCTTCTAACTCCCACTTGCTGGCTGCCAGCTGTCTTTCTTCTGTTTCCATGGAAATGGAGGTTGGCTCAGCAAAAGCAAGACAAGTAAAACCTTTGAAACACTGGTGTCCAACCCTTTACAGCCTGAGGGCCTAACATATTATTTCAAAACAGTCAAGGGGCCACAATCAATATTTTAGGGGTAGGTTCTACACCCTGTGCACTGTTCGGGTCGCACAAAGCAGACAGAAACTATCTGCATGTCCCCTGCTGGGGATTCTCCTGAGATGGGGAAGCAGACATACATCTGGCATAGCTAGGCCCTGTACCTTCTTCCTCATACCCTATAGTGTTGAGTGTGCATCAGAAGTGGGGAAGGCATGTGCATGCAGCACCAAATGTTCAAATTAAATAAAGCAGTGATATATGCTTTTCCCTTTTTGGGCATGGAAAAGGGCATATTATCTAATAAGTCCCACTTTTGTTGTTACGCAGGCTCTGAGAGTCCTACAGAGAAGGAACAAACATGATCTAGGATAGATATAACAAGTAATATCTATAGCAGTGGGATAGAAGAGAATGTTCCTCCCTATCTCAGCAGGGAGATGGGGATGAAGTTTGGTCAGACCATCCGAAGGATGGCTAGCCCCTAGAAGGGAGAGGAGAAAGCTTGTGCCCAGAGATGCTGGAGCCTAGCCCTACCTTGTGTTTCAAAGTGCACACAAAGTGTGCCTGTGGGGTGGGGGAAAGATTAAGAAATCTGGTTTTCTCGCAGGGTCCCCCCCCTTCTTTCAATTTACATCTAGGGGCTATTTTACAATGGCTGCCCCATCTTCCCTCTCTGTAGTTGAGGTATACTGGTATTGAGCTGCATTTCCAGGGTGCTGTGGATCTGAGCAATTGCCTGTTTTGCAGATCAGGAAGGAATATTTCCTGTTGGGATATATTTGCATGGGTCTTGGAGGGTTTTTCGCCTTTCTCACAGCATTATGGAGGCACAGTGTAGGTCAAGAGGAATTCTAATGTTAGGAGGGTATATAGGAAAGTTTCATTTGTCACAACTTGTGACTGGGATCCAGTGTAGATAAAAGCTAAGAGAGCCAACTTCCAGAGGTAAATGAGACCCTGAATTTGGTGGACCTTTTGCTATAAGGAGAAGGGGAGATCTAAAGCCTTCGCAGACTGAGATTCCCCTACCTGCTGTGCCTTGCAGGGAGCAAAGTGAGAAGATTTAGAAGTTAGCTGAGTTATAGTGTTAGGCTGAAGAGGGTCTATTCTGCGTTATTGGTTATATTGTGGGATGTCTGTAACTGGATTAAATGCCTGGTCTGTGAGAGGGGTTGGGCGGATTGTGCCCCTCTTCATTGTGAAGTTGCTGGGGTGACCTGGTGCTTAAATCCATTCCTGGGTCAGTCACTCACCTGTGTGTCTTGATCAATGAACAGGTTTGGGGATAACTGGGGAAGGAGTCTGAACTCAAGAGAGTAGCAACGGGAAGAGACTAAGCCTGCAGTTGATCTGAGGGAATAGAAGAGAGACACTGAACTAAGAAGGTGAGGAGTCTGGGGAATCTCTGAGGACCAGATGGCAAATCTTTGTCTTCTTATGAGAACTAGTCTCTTTTTTAAAAACTGTGAATACCTGTATATTTAAAGTATGAATGCTCTAAATGATAACCTCAGAATAATTTTGCAGCCATCGACTTTTCTGCATCTCTCACAAATGGAGTAAGACCTACTCTGTATATCTTTAAAACAGAGGTTATAAGCCAACATGAAAAGCCTTTTCTATCCAGCTAATCAAGTGTAATAATTAAACACCAGGTTTCTTAAATGATATTCTATCACAGCCTTCATGTTTCCCATCACACTACATATGGTCCAATTGTTTACAGATTACAAAAAAAACACACCAACCCTATCCCTGCTCAGATGTTAAATCAAGATGTTTTCTTCACTTTCAAATGGTTGGCTGCCTGCCAAGTTTTACAATTAGTTATTCTGAGTTTAAAAAGAATATTTTTTTCCTAATTTCTCCTGTTTAGACATTAGGCTGTGATGGCCCATCAACATCAGTACCCACTGAAATGAACCCATTTCTTAGACATATGTTCTGCACCTATAGGAGAAATACTCTTGGGAAGATTATCTTTTTTGCTCACATATGATATGAGACTGAAAAATCAGGAGGGAATTTTTTCCTAGACAAAAATAGGTAACATGACATCAAGGCGAAGCCACCTGCCAGTGACAAAGTTCCCCCTTGGTACCATCTGGCAGTCAGAATTTCACAGTGCTAAACAGCAATGCAAAATGCAGTATGACTGCATGTAACAAAGGGCAAATGAATCTCTAAAGATTCAGGGTCTGATTCTGCCAGTGAAAATTTGGAGGAACTGTGTCCTGGAGCATTACAGTAAAGTTGTCTATTGACACTGACACTGCAACAAGCTCTCATATGGGGGAAGAGAGTTCAATCCCAAGTTCTGAGGCCATAGGGGCTGGAAGCACACAGGAAGTGATGTGCTCAGGCTCTGGGGGAAGGACATCTTTGCAGTTCCTCTCAGGTGATCTTCTCCAGCTATAACCCAGCATTTAATAGGCTCTAGAGTGAGCTGTGTCCAGCCCTTTCCCACTGAAGGATGAGTTGTCCCAATCTGGTGCTGTTGGGGAGATGGAAGGAGAAATAACGCAATTTAAGAAAGAAAAATGTGCTACATCTAAAACTCATCAGAATTTTACTTTGTGTTATATAACAGGGTCGGAAACATTAACAAATCCTGCCTTATTTATGTCTGAGATTTTAGCTTCCTCAGATGTTAGAAGCGGTCTGGTGCAAATTTTCTTTAGCTATTAGTTGCCAATTGTCTGGCAGAGGTTATTGCGTATTAATCTCTGAGACCAAAACTGTGTAGAATATTTAACTGGAGTAGAAGCATTTGTTCTGTTGAGGCTATGGAAAGATCCTGCCCCTATGGGTTCCTGAATATATTTCTTGCATGCAGCGGGTACAGTAGCTTTCAAATGTACGGTGTAATAAATAAAAACAATGAAGTTGAGGAGAAGAATATGCTGCTTAGGCTGTTATTTTGGAGATGATTCATAAACCCTTTTCTAATACTTCAGAACGCCTTCAAACCTACATCTTTTGATTATCTCCTCAAACCTGACAGCCACCCCTAGGCAAACTTAACAAATACTGACCTAAAAAATTTAAAGGAACTAACATGATACAAACCAGGAGAAAACAAGTAACTTAATGCTGTGCAAATTTGCCTCCCATTCCCATCCTTTTCTCTGTTGTCCTATAACCCTGTGTTTTGTCATGACTTATCTAACATAAGGCTGGATCCTTCAAACACTTTGCACGCAAGTCTGACTTTTACTCACATGAGTGGTCAGGTGAATGACTCTTTACATAATCACTGCTGGGTAATCCTTACAGGGTTGGGCCTCTAGAAATTAATCTACTCGAGACAGGGACCATTGCCCAGACTCAAGTAGACTTTGTGCAGCTCTGCAGGAGGGGATGAAGGTAGCTGCCACTTGCAGCTCTTTGATCCTGAGGCCAACCAGAGACCAGTACCTGATGTAAGAAAATTGAAAGAGGATGAACACTACACACATTACTGAACTACAGTGTACTGCAATACCCTCAAATCAAAGGGCTCTGATGATGTCATAGTAACCCCTTAAACAAAATTCATTGGGGACAGGCTTAAACAAGTATATGGAATTATAGATCAATCCTGCTAGGTACTGAGAGCCATTAATACACAATGTAGTCAAAGATAATTAAGGACACTGAAACTGGTTGCAATGACTGTGCTAATCTTAGCTAAGCTGTTGCGCTGCTATTTGAGAGAAGTCTTGCCAAGGGAAGAATCTGGATTTGGCAATAGGTAATGACCATACATTGGACCATTTGGGGACCAGACCAGAAAATAGCATTAATTATAGCCTTGGTAAATTCTCCTGCTCTGCTCTCTCTTGGCATCACAATGGACATTGTGTGTGCTAAGACCTGACATACCCATTTGTTTAAGTGCAGTATTTACAAATGAATTGGATGTTTTTTCTGGTTTTAGGAGTGGAAAGAACAGTGATATTTCAGAAAATGATTGCTATTTTAATCTTAACAATTAGCAACAGAAAGGCAACCTTTAAATTCCAAGAAAATGAACATACTAGACTAGTAAATTGTCATTTTAATGCTGTTAGAAAAGGATGAAAGCAAATGCATATACTATAAGCCAATTTTATACTATTTCAGGCTGGCTTCAGATAAGACACAGCATTTTAAAGAATACATGATAAAATTAAAAACTATACAATCTAATCTGACGTTTTTGGATATAGAGGTATTTTTGACCAGGCCTTGCTATATACAAAGGAAAATATAGTAAGGGGGAAAGAAATCTTTCCAGCATTTCTTGTCAATTATAATAAAAACTGCAGTCTAAGAAGAGTGATCTCTAGTATGCAGCATGAGCAGATTCTCAAGAACTGGAATAATTTGTTTAATTTCCCATCGGTCTCCAGTCCAACAGGTAGAGGAACAACATGCATTTGGGGCATACAGAAGATGCATGCAAACATTCATCAAAGCCTGCATCAAATGAAAAGTGGCTGAGAATCAGGATTTCTGGGTTCTCTTACTGTTTCTTTCACAGGCACATTGTATATCCTTGGGGGCAAATATTTCATTGTTTTGTCCTTCATATTACCACTCTTAAAAGGTAAGTGGAACAGGATCAATAGAAGGAAGTCAATAGAAAGGCTCCCATTGATTTCAATAGATGTTGGATAGGGTCCATTTTGAATGTTTGTAAGACATGTTGGGCTAGATCCACAAACAGGATTTAGGCTCAGCATTGCAACTAGGGTGACCAGATGTCCCAATTTTATAGGGATAGTCTCGATATTTGGGGCTTTGTCTTATATAGGCGCCTATTACCCCCCACCCCATCCCGATATTTCACACTTGCTGTCTGGTCACCCTAATTGCAATACCTAACTTTGGGAGCTCTGCCACCTAGTTGAATCCTCAGCCCTGAGTTAGGTGCCTATACATTGTATGTGAGATCTAGGCACCTAAGAACAGGTTTCATAGAAGCCAGGATGCTTAGTGGGGACCCGTCTAAGCTAGCCAATAGGAAATGCCTAGGAGAAAGGTATGGCCTAAGTCCTACCCCTCAGAAGGAGTTAGGTGCCTTTGTCCAGGTCAGATGAAGGGACAAAGCTGTAATTCACAGCTGTGAAGCATTTCCTAAAGTTAGGTGCCTTACTCTCTCTGGCTAGGTATAGTGGTGATGCCATTGTTCCCTCTGATAAACTTAAACTCAGTGGATAGAACACTCATCCATGATGTGGGAGACACAGGTTCAAATACTCCCTCCACCAGATTTGGAGCAGGGATGTGAAAGCTGGTCTCCCACCTCTCAGGAGAATGCCTTAATTTCTGGGGTGGGTCTCTCTCAATCTCTCTTATTGAAGTTGTCCCACATTTTGTAAAATAATTAAATATTCATTGGGCCAGAGAATAAGTGAGAATGACACTATAGCCCAGTGGTTAGGGCACTCACCTGGAAGACCCAAGTTCATGTCCCAGTTCCAATGACCGAGTGCACTAATCAATGGGCTAAACATTATAATGGGGTGCACCTTCACATCCTCCTCTGGTTGTGTTTTGTGCTGGGCCCAGTCTTTTAGGCAGCCTTTGAAAATATCTATCAGATTGGGCCCCACAGGGGAGAGAGGCAGGGAAATGAGTAGTTTGAGGATCCTGACAGAGTTTAGGTATGAGCTAGTTGCATGGGCATCAGAAATGAGGCAGCAGTGCATGTGTACAGCAGCAGATTTTTAGGCACCTAAGGGACTTTGTTGGTAGAAACTTAGACATCTAGAGACTTTAGGCACCTACTAGGGTAGGCAGCAGCTGAGCAGGGGTTCCAAGGAGCTCTGTTTTGGATTAGGCACCTATAGTGGCAATGAAATCCCGTTGTGGATCTAGCCCTTTGAGACCATGCCATGAAACACATTCTGGAAGTGTAATGATGAATGCCAAATCCCACAGTTGTTTTTAGAAACTATACAACTAGAGTAACATACAATGCAAAGGAAATTCTGAGTTTATTGCCTATGCTGAAATCATCATGTGACTTGTGTTCTCCATTAATTGTCTGTTACAATACAATATGCCAGGCAGAATAAAGCATTTGTTTGTCTTTTTTTTTTTTAAGAATAGGCAAATTTGTTTTGCATAATTTCATACCCACTTGAACATCCTGAGTTTGAAAGTTTGACTGATTTAGATGTTATTGGATTCATGTTCTGGTTAGGAGAAATTGTGAAAAATGGAGCAGAGAGGGGATAGAATGTAAAACAAATATAGACAGACTGAAATACAGATCAGAAATGGGAGAGGAAAACATTCTGATAACGGTATAGATGCATTCTATACACTATATAGGCTTTTGAGGGAACAACTCTTTTATCAAGAATACAACATAATATAGGTTTCCTTTCAGCTGTTTTTCTAAAATGAGAGAAACGATAGGCTTAAATTACAGGGGGGGGAAGTTTTAGGAACTCAACATAGATTTATGAACCCTCAAAAACAGTGTGCCGGGTCTATAAAACCTTGAAATCAACAAGATTCACTCATCCCTAGATCTTGCTTCTAGGGCATTCCCAGCGAAGCCATGGGGGTTGAGAGCCACGCACCAGAAAGAAACTGTATCTTGCTACTAATTAACCTGTAAAATGTTTTTGGAGTGATTTTGACATTAAAAAAATATGTTCATTATTTCTGAAAGGAAGACACATGCAAGTAGAAGTATCTAAAGAATAATCATTATTTTGAAAGCTGCACAATATAAATTATTCAATTTAATTTTGAAACATTCATGCAACTGTGTCACCATACACTGCTTTTCACAGCAATGGAAATGCTAGCATTGAATTTAGGAATGGAAGGGGCGAAAAACAAAACAAAACCCAAACAACTTTTAGGTCACCTAGTTCGTCATTCTGCCAATTCTGGATTGTCCCCTACAGCATATATTTTCTAGTGCTTTGTTACTTTTCAAATTAAACACAGAAACAATGCATGTAAAAATATGAAATTAACATTCATTTGGCAGCACAGCAAATTAGTTTTATGTGTGAACTTCTCAATTAGCCCTCTAAAGCTTCCTTGGAACCACTCTACTGTAAGATCAGTAACCCATTTTTATTCTGTGTTCAAGATAGATCTGAACCTAATTTTGAGGAAAGGCCCCTTTTAATTTACAAAAGTTTAGAATCTGTAAAGTGAATCTAATGCTTATAAAAACCACACTGGAAATTGTGTTTATTAGTTTATATACAGAATGGAAATAAGTACAGTAGCAGCTGAATATGCCCTATTCTGTCCCACCAATGTACAGAAGACTTGAGGAAGGTTCACCTCGAAGTTGATTTCTTTATAAGTCCAGACCTGCTCTGTTTTAATAAATGGCAAAGCTCTCATTTAAATCAATACAGTAGGATTAAGCTCTATGCCCATTCAGGGCCTAATTCAGCAAAGCACTTAAGGATGTGCTTAAATCCACTGAAGTAAATGTGACTTTTAATACTGAATTGGCACCTCAGTCCTTAACCTCTTTGGCTTTGTCTTCATTGCTAAAAAAAAGCTTTTTACTGTGGGATAACTAATGCACGTTATATATCCTGCTGCAAAATCCTAGTGGAGGCAAGTCACTGTAGTTTTACTCCCGGTGAACAAGGTGATGTCAACCACAGGGATGAGTTAGTCTCGCTACCTCGCAGTAAAAAGAACAGGGAGCTTATTTCCACTAGGTTTTTACAGTCAAAGAACTATCACACATTTGTTACATTACTATAAAAGAAAAAAAGCCCCCATCACCTTTTTTAAGCAGTGAAGATAAAGCATATGAGGATAAAGCATATCTTCCCACAAAAGTTGCAGCAGTTTAAACCAATTTAGTTAAATTGGTCCAAGTCTCCAGTTTTGGAGTACCTGATATCAATTTAGCTAAGCCATTAAAGAAACCGCTTAAACTAAATTGATATGAAGCACTCTTAGACTGTTTTAAGAGTGCATACACAATGGGTTGCATGGATTTAAATAAATCAATTTTTAAACCAGTTTTATAACATTTGTTCAATGTTTGTATGTAGACAAAGACAAGGCCTGTGTGTGCCAACAAGCATGCTCATTCCTATTGGTATCATAAAAAAATACTATCTTCTGGCAACTAAACAAGATTCAGTTTAGACATGAAAAGCTTAGTTGTTCATTGCCAGTTGCACGCAAGCCATCTGATCTCCCAAAGAAACTTATGAATAAAGAAGTTAGTTTGACTGGCTGTTTTTTGATACCTCAATGTTTCAACGCTCTTTTATATTGAAAAACAGCTCTATTCAGGAGAAGAATAAACTACATCAAATAATATAAGAATTGACCTGAAGTTTTGCCCCAAAAGTATTCAGAGCTTTTTACCTCCAAAAAGAAGTTTTGCTTTTTTTTTTTTTTTTTTTTTTTTTTTTT
>NW_020664420.1:50335888-50406775 GCF_002925995.2 Terrapene triunguis
TGTTTTTTTTTTTTTTTTTTGCTGCTGCTGCTGCTAAATTTTTATTTTTGCAAGCCTCTGAATTGCTGGATTTTTGATCGAGTCTGGAAATAGAAATATTGATCTAGCATGAGTTAAGCTATTTTTGTTTTATTTCTGACTCATCTGAAATACAGATATTCTTGAAATCTCATGAGAGAGCTTGTTCTCAGAACACTTCTGACCCAAAAAGATTTAGGTACTCTTCTTACATAACTGTGAAATTTCTAGGTATAGATATGAACCTTTTGAGTTTCATCTATCACTGTTATTTTCCTTCAGCCTATATGTAGAAACAGAGGCAGTTCTGATTCAGTATGCTACTGGTTTATATATTTTCTGTTTAATGTATCACTTTCTCAAGATTAATTTGATATATAAAAGACATCAAAATCTCAGAAAATACTTGATCATAAACCACAAATCACAAAAGAAGCAGGGGACTGGGAAGCCTTAGCATGTTGCTCTGTAGGGAACTCAGTGCAAACTTTCTCTTGAAAACACACTGCAGACTTGCAAACGGTGCTTTTCTAGGAGTTTCCAGACTGGGACTGGCATTGCTGTCATGTCTCAGGAAAAGTCACACAGACTGGGTATGTGTGAAAGAGCATTCACAATTCTATGAGTGCAATCACAGCACTATCAAAGTAGGTATGGAATTAGGCTCTGTGCCTGGCTGGCTGACTCAGCAAAGAATTAGTTGGCACATAGAAGGCACATTTTTAATAAAATCATTTTTCTTGCACATGCTTCTTTTAGTGTGGAACAGACTAGGAATTTGTGAGCCTGATTCTCTTCTCGTTATACCAGTTTTACAACAGTGTAGGTAGAGGAGGCTTTCTTTGGACAACTAACAGAAGTTTCCAGATCACAGGCCCTGGTTCTCATGGGGGGCTTCAATCACCCTGACATCTGCTGGGAGAGCAATATAGCAGTGCACAGACAATCCAGGAAGTTTTTGAAGAGTGTTGGGGACAACTTCCTGATGTAAGTGCTGGAGGAACCAACTAGGGGCCATGGTCCTCTTGACCTTCTGCTCAAGAACAGGGAAGGATTGGTAGGGGAAGCAGAAATGGGTGGCAACCTGGGCAGCTGTGACCATAAGATGGTCAAGTTCAGGATCCTGACAAAAGGAAGAAAGGAGAGCAACAGAATACGGATCCTGGACTTCAGAAAAGCAGAATTTGACTCCCTCAGGGAACTGATGGGCAGGACCCCCTGGGAGACTAATATGAGGGGGAAAGGAGTCCAGGAGAACTGTCTGTATTTTAAAGAAGCCTTATTGAGGGCGTAGAAACAACCCATCCTGATGTGCAGAAAGAATAGCAAATATAGGAGGCGACCAGCTTGGCTTAACAGAAAAATCTTCGGTGAACTTAAACACAAAAATGAAGCTTACAAGAAGTGGAAACTTGGACAGCCATGGCCGGTCCCAGGGCGGGGAATCACTTTGGCCCCTCGGGATTGGCATGATCAGCCAGGCCTGGACCTGCCCCGGCTCCGGTCCCTCAAGACGCACTTGCCTGGAGGGGCCCAGCTAAGCCCTCCACACTGTTCCCCCCCTACATCTGGCTGAGACTGGCCAGGCTTCTGCACCAGTCCCAGGCGGCTCAGCTTCAGGGAGACAAGTGGGGCCCAACAGGTGGTGGGAAGCAGAGACTGCCCGGAGCCGGAGATGCACTGGGGTCTGGCCAGGGGCCAGAGAGCAGCCCTTGGCTAGCTGGCGGGCAGGCTGAGAGGAGCAAGTGGTGGGCGGGGGAAGCCAGCAGGGTCTCGGGGTGCGGTGCAAGCAGAGTAGGCCGGGCCCCTTCTGAGCATGGGCCTGGCTCCATGGAGACACTGGAGCCATTGTAAACCGGGCACTGTAAGGTTGGACATTCAGAAAAACTATTTCACTAGGAAGTTGGTGAAGCACTGGAATGAGTTACTTAGGGAGGTGGTGGAATCTCTATCCTTAGAGGTTTTTAAGGCCCAGCTTGACAATGATGATTTAGTTGGGGTTTGTCCTGCTTTGAGCAGGGGGTTGGACTAGATGGCTTCCTGTGGTCTCTTTCAACCCTAATCTTCTATGATTCTATGATACAGCACTATAACAGAAAGGCAAATCAGGCTCTGAGCTTGTATGTGTTGAATTCATTTTTATCATCTATCCATTCACATTATGAATTACAGTAAAACCTTGTGTTAAATGCACCACCTTTATAAAGCTTCCACCTGCCAAGGTATCCCTAAGTGAAACCTATATTTTTACTGACTACTCAAGGACCCGTCAAAATATGATTTCTTAAAGGAGCTGCTAATTTTTAATAAAGATTACTGAGAAGGTTATCTGAGAAGGTGAAGGGAGTCCAATAAAAAAATCAGTTTGATTCAAAAAATTGTGAGTTTATAAAACATTTGTAAGACAAAATACTATTAGTTTTACAAAAATACCTGAAATATAAATACTTAATGAAAACAGGTTTGAATGTTCACTTACATCTGAAATAAGGCTCTGTCTGCTAACGTCTGTAGACAAAATGAAATAAAAATGTGAAATTTATATTGACCTGTTGCTTGGTGGTTCAGTATAAAAAATTAAAGCAATACCCAAAACGATGCAAAATGTAGGGTACCCTGTGCACAGCTATGTATTTATACCATATATGTTTATGGGCAATGATGTCCCAAGCAGGTAGCTTAAAACAGATAAATTAACATTGTAAAATGCTTAGGGATACCTTGGCAGGTGGAAGCTTTATAAAGGTGGTACATTTAATGCAAGGTTTCACTGTAATTCATAATGTGATGCTCTGTGTCTGCTGGAGACTTCACATATTTTTATTTTTCAGTAGCAAGATTGTGCTTATCCTCTGTGCCTGTTGTTGGGGTAAGAATATTTATCGTCTATTTGGAAGAGAATTTAACATCAAATTTAAAGCAGAATAAATTTGTATGAGGATATGTACGCAAAAAGATTTGAGGTATGTTGATAGCTAACATGCATGAAGTAAGAATAGGGAATAATAAATGTATATTTAAAGATGTACATTGTATCTTCTATAACCATATTTTACTCTACCTATATCCCTTGTTTATTTCCTCATCCTTCTTTCCTTCTCTTTACTCTCATTGAGGAAACCATCTTACAAAGAATCAATTCCCGATAGCAAGGCTAGCAGACACTACCAGTAGCAGCTTCCATGAGTGCAGGGGCGGCTCCAGGCACCAGTGCACCAAGCACGTGCCTGGGGCGGCAAGCCGCGGGGGGGCGGCCTGCCGATTGCCGTGAGGGCGGCAGTCAGGCTGCAAGTACGCCGAAGGACCCCCCCACAGGCATGCCGCCGAATCCACGTTACCAGCGGACCTCCCACAGGCATGCCTCACTGCCGTGCTTGTGGCGGCAAAATACATAGAGCCGCCCTTGATGAGTGACATTTGTGAAAAGGACACTGACATTATAAAAATGCATTAAAAATCATTAATTGAATTCAACAACAACAACAAAAATTCATGATTTGTGCTATTTGCCCAGTTTTTGCACAGCACTGAACTGGGCAGTGAAACTAGACTGGCCAGTTTCATTTTCTGTTTATAGTCAATTTCATTATCAGGTTTTCATGTACTGAGAAACCAGCACTACAGGGGATTCTTTAGTCTACCCCTACTCCCCTCTGACTACTCCCCTCCCCCCAAAAAAGAAAACCCTGCATTCGCTTGTTTTTAATTACAGAAAAATGTTTCTAATCATATTCAGTTCTGTATAACTCTCTTTAACAATAAAAAGCTGAAGTTTGGTCTTAAAACTGCTTGACCATCTTCCATAAAAGAGATGGAGTTGCATATACAGGGTAATCATGGAATTTATCTCTACATGATAGTAACACTCTCATTATCAACTAGTAACAAATCCACTTGCAAAATTCCTTTATTACAGAACAGTGATGTGGTACTTTCCATGCTGTCCACTTTAAAATTCACTATTCCTTTCCCTCATGCCTGCCAGCATGGGTGTCATTTCAGAAAAAATCTTGGGAGAGGCAAAGTTCTGTCAGCATATAGAACATTATATGTGATTATATTATGTCCTTCAAAAGCTGGGAGGGAGGCAAAAAGTGCTTAGACCTATGTGAAGTTGTGAGGTGGGAGAGAATGCCCATCTTGCCACATAGCAAATGATACCCCTTCCAAGATACCCATACACACTATTATTTGTAAGTACATATCTTTTAATCACCAGTGGAAATATCCTAAAGAGAAACTCTTGCTCTGGGGTGGGAGGATGAGGAGAAAGAGGAACATAGGAAATGTCTTTAAACAGACATCAGAAAACTATGTACCAAATGTGCTGTGGCCTCTCTTGTTTTGAAAATCTCTGATTTTTATTATCCCAATGAGTCATTTCACTATTAGAAATGTATCTATGACCTCTAAAATGCAGACTTTTGGACATTTCAAAAATTTTGCCTTTGAAATGTGAAAGGCAGAGAACAGATAATCTAAGGCATGTGAGCCTGAGTTATTTTTTCCACAAGAAGGACAGAAGTTAACTACACACATAATAATGTGGGACGTATAAACCTTTAGAACATTTCTCTCTCTCTCTGAATGTTTGACCTAGATTTATCTTGACCTGAACTCTCCCATTTAAATACAGATTGGACAGGAATGTTTTGTTACTCTTTGGGGTCACTGTACCTCCCTTTGCCATGACACACTTGATATATACCTCATTTTGATAAATTCAGACACCCAGATTCTTTTCTCTCTGCTAAAAGACATCTTTAAATGAAAATAATCATAAATTTTAAGGAAGCGCTGGCTCCATCGTCTGGAAAATCTACATGCATTAAAACTAAATGCTATCTTGTTTATTTAAGAAAAAAACGTGGGTGTGTGAGATTCACTTTCTTGTCTTCCACCATGTTTATACAGGTTTAGTTCTGGAAAATAAAAATAAAACTATGCACATAACAAATTCTCAGTGCTGTAATGACCTCCTTTGACCTTGATTCACTGCCCACTCACTACAAGCCCCCTTACTTTTACATATCCTCCAACATAATAAGCCTGCCACCACTAATGTTATAAAGTAGTAATTGTGCCTAATTGGTAGGGAGGTGACAGACCATTCTGGTAATATTGTGAAACTGTAAGAAAGGAGGAGTGAGAACATTCACAGGCCCAGCAGTAATTATCCACTAATTTGGCCTGTTTGTGTGGGGACAGCTCATTATAGCCCTTAAGAAATCTCCAGAATAAAGAGAGAAAGTAGGTAGGAGGTAAGGTTAAATAATTAGTGTTCAGCAGATTTTTTTTTAATTCGAAGAACAGGATTGGGGGTGGGGGGGTGATGAGAGTAACACTGAAGAAATGGTGTAATGTCCTCCCTAAATGAGTTTTACATATTTGAGGGAGTATAAGGATAGTATTCAAGATGACTAAATCACTGCAGAAAGAAGTGACATGTAATTTTTATTGGACTAATGTAATTAGGGCAATACTCATAATTTTGTACTTTATGATGTTAGTTTTACACACTTCAAATGATTTACCTC
This sequence comes from Terrapene triunguis, assembly GCF_002925995.2. Taxonomy (NCBI): domain Eukaryota; kingdom Metazoa; phylum Chordata; order Testudines; family Emydidae; genus Terrapene; species Terrapene triunguis. The sequence continues at coordinate 50,341,444 of NW_020664420.1, forward strand.
ATCAGTTTTTTTAGACTGAAAAGGATTCCTCAGTTCTAATAAAATATTTTTCAGGGTATTTTTTATATTCCCCACTAAAATGTACTGTGTACATTTATTTTAAGTATATATTCTTTGCATTTTTGAATAAATAATACATCTTCTCAGTTTTACTATTCTGCAATGATTTTGATGTGTAAAATGGGGACTGATACATGGGTCAATTTTCAACAGGTATGAGGCCAGATTTCAAACAGGGGAAATAGTTAGATTAATTTCCATTTGTGGAGTTTTTATATATAGAATTATTAATCTAATTTTTCATTCTCACCAAATGGCTTTGGTTTTAAATTATGACAATAAGAAAAATGTGACTTTAAAAATATTGCATTGTAATATTTTTCAAATCTATTGTTTGTTTATTTGTCATATACTTCCATTCAGAGAAGAAGGCACCCGGGATGGGGGAGGGGAAAGGGGGAGATAAACTTTGTGGTGGGCACTATGCACTGCCTACTGAAAGTGAATGGACAATTCTTAAAATCTTCCACAATCCCACATCATTTCTGGAAAACTGAGTACTTCCTAAACAGCAAATTGTCCATGTATGGAACATTTTTCTATCGAGAGAAAATTGTAGCATCCTAAGCATTAGCAACAGAAAAAAACAACAGATGAAAAAATCATCTTGTCCATCTTTCTTTCAATGTGTTTCCTCTCTCTGCATCAATGCTTTGCTAAGCCTTGTTGTAAACAACTGAAATGATGGGACTTTCTACTTCTCTCTCACAATTCTTTTCCCTCTTTATTGTTTATAGACTTTAATTTCTTATAGACAGTTGTATCTTTCCTAAGCAATCACTAGAATTGGAACTAGTCAGCAAATGCCAGATTCCAGTACCCTTACTCACTCTCAGTAGCACCTTTCTCCACAATAGTCCCACAGGCGGGTGTGAAAATCTGGCCCTAATTTTGCACTGCATTGCAAAGGCTTTATTGTAGTCACTATTCATCTGTTTCAGGAATCTGTCCCATCACATCATTTCCAAAATGTTCAATTTTAATTCTTTCACATTTGCATGACTGGTAAATTTCAGTATTTACTATACTATGCTCTAGTATAGATAACTCTAGACAGACTCAGGTGCCCAGATTTTTGATCTGGTCAAGCAGCTTTTAGCATAGAAACACAAAAGCAATGGGGGACACAGCTGGCTTTATGCCACCTTTGCAACTCCTAGTCGTGGGGATGAATCGCACATGTGCAATGGGTACAGAATTAGATCCAACATTAAAATATTTGCAGAACTAAGACTGACTGATAAAATCAAAATGTTTCTATATTAAATTTTGGCAGCAATAGCTGGGGCCTCAAAATATCATAGCTACCTTATTCTGTGAGTAAACATTATCTTTTTTTCTCTATAATTCCTATTGCAGAACATCTGTATCCTAATGAACTTTTTTATTGCTCTAGATGTGAGGGGTAGTTAATTCATCAAGCCAATTCAATTCTTGGCCTCTCTGCTTATAATACTAGTGAGGGTGGCAATTAGTGCCATTTTTGAAGTTTTTTGTGATTTGGGCACCTGTTCACTGGGAACTGAATTGAGACCACTACTCATTTTGTATAGGCCACAGAACAGCCAACAGATGGTGATCATATTCATTCTCTATGACTAGTATAATGTCCCTCAGCAGAGGGCCTGAAAAGAAATAGAGACCAGACAGGAATATAAAGTTGTTACCTCTTTTACTGCTAAAGCATTCCATGGCTGTGCTATATTATAAATACTGTTTGTACAATTTGATCCATTTCCCCCTTTCATCGCCAAATGAATTGGTTTTGGGAGAACATAAAATAGATTCTAATATACAGCTAATCTCATTAATATGATCTATCTAATCTCTTATCTATTTGATCTAATACATCTAATCTGTTATATGAGCTAATGTTTTATGCATTTTACCTAGTCTCTTGATCTACCTAATCTACTTTTAATATGTCTAATCTACCATGTAGGTAATTTTTACACATCACCATGGTATTTGGAGTACATAACAAAACTTCTATTTTGAACTTAGCTGTTGTTCTGAGATGGTGATTTAGCATTTTATAGATATATTAAAGAGAGGAATGCAGTTGTTTTAGGGCGTGATCCTGAATTTACTTCAGTGGGATTACTCACAGTATGTAAAGCTAAGCATGTACATAAATCTTTAATAATGTAATACATTCTTCCCCGTATAGCTAATGAAATCAATGAAACTACTCATATAGCATAAAGTTAGGCATAAGCATAAGTCTTTGCATGATTGGAGTCTTAGTTAGCTGGATGAGAGGTTAACAGGAGGGGAAAGGATTATCTTCAAATATAAAGTACTAAGAAATATAATTAACTATTGTACCATGGATTTTGTATTTGATAATTTCCGGATGTACCTGAGACTTTCCTATACAGTGTGTTTCTATATGCATTTTCACATAGCCAATACCTAGAGTGCAGCACCGCAGTAATTCACAGGTAATTTCAGGGATTTTTGCTATGATATATATCAAAATATAAAGCTGAAAGGAAGACCACAAAGGAGAAAGGAAAGCACACAGCTGCTCCTAGAGATCTCATCTCACTAACTCTGGGCCTAGCCCAGTTTCATACATTCATAGATTATAAAATCAGAAGGGACCATTACAATAATCTAGTCTGACCTCCTCCTGTCTAACACAGGCAATAGGACTTCCTTGAATTAATTCCTGTGTGAACTAGAGCATAGCTTTTAGAAAAAACATAAATCTTGATTTAAATATTGCCAGCGATGAAAAAGCTACCACAATCTTTGGTAAATTGTTCCAGTGGTTAATTACCTTCACTGTTAAAAACTTTCACCTTAATTCTATTCTAAATTTGTCTATCTACAACTTCCAGCCATTGGATCTTATTATACCTTTGTTTTCAAGATTGAAGAGCCCTCTTCTTAAATTTATGTTTCCCATGTGGGTACTTATAGACTGTGATCTAGTCACCTCTTAACCTTCTCTTTCTTAAACTAAATAAATTGAACTCCTTGAGTCTCTTACTTCAAGCAAGTTTTCTAAGTTTTTAATCTTTCTTGTGGGTCTTTTTTGAACCCTCTCCAAGTTTTCAACATCCTTCTTGAATTGTGGACACAAACACTGGACACAGTATTCCAGTAGCAGTGCAGAATACAGAGGTAATATAACCTTCTTACTGCTACTCAATATTCTCCTCTTTTATGCATCCACAGATCATATTAACCCTTTTGGCCACTATGTTGCATTGGGAGCCCATGTTTAGCTGATTATCCACCATGCCCCAACTCCCAACATTTTTTTAGAGCCTTCCCAGCCTATATTCTTTGTTCCCAGATGTACAATCTTACATTTGGCCATATCAAAACATACATTGTTTGCTTGCACGCAGCTCACTAAGCTATCCAGATCAATCTGTGTCAGTGACTATCCTCTTAATTATTTACCATTCCCCAAATCTTTGGGTCCTCTGCAAACTTCATCAATAGTGATTTATATTTTTTCCATTTCACAGGTTAAAAAAAAAATTTAAATGGTGAAGAGCCGAAAAGCAATCCTGAGGGACTCCACTTGCTCGATGATAATTTCCTGTTTACAACTATATTTTTAGATCTAACAGTTAGCCAGTTTTTAATCGATTTAATATGCGCTAGTTTATTTTGTATCATTCTATTTTCTTAATCAAAATATCATGTGGAACCAAGTCAGATGCCACACAAAAGTCTAAGTATTTTGTAACACCATTGTGTTTAAAACCCAAACTTGCAATCTCATCAAAAAATTTCAAATTAGTTTGACGAAATCTATTTTCTAGTTAAGCATTGTAGAACAAACGCCTTTACCAACTTCATAACCCTGTGCGATCTGCCAGAAGTGCATCCTTATATTAGCCAGCTCTGATCCCCAAATGACCACTGCAAGTAAAATGGGGAAAAAATTCCAAGGAGGTCATGTCATGCACAACCGCGTTTTGCATCCAGGTGGCGGGCCATTTTGTGCACACCATTTGCCTTGATAAAACACCCCAAAATCTGCATCCTCTGCCGCATCTTTTAACCCCCCTTTGTAATAACCCTTGCTTCCTCCACAACGATACCCCATTAAGTTGACTCAGAAAATTTTCACACCCTCAAATGTTCCTTCATATGTCTAGTGACTGGTATGTAATGTTGTGGCCTGGCTATGCTGGCCATTGCCGCTGCCCGCCAGGCACAAAACAGGGCAACAACCCTGCAAGCAAAGTTCCAGTGCCCCAGAATAGATTGCAGTTCTTGTAGCCTGAATGTTTTTATTTTAAGCCCCCCCGGTGTTCTCTGGAGCAACCCTCATAGCTCCCGAAGTTTATCCTGAGGGAGCCGAGATACACCCTCCCTGGTGTTCAGCTGAATGCCCAGATAGGTCAATGTAGTGGAAGGGCCTTATGTTTTCTCCTTCACTAGGGGTTCCCCCAACTCTTTAGCCAGGGCTTGAAATGTGTCCATCTGCAACAAAAAAATATGCAAATAATTCACTACTTGGTTTAGTCCCGCTGACCATACCACTGCCCAGTGCAACCTTGTACTGAATTTCTGAACAGCTTCACAGGATACTGAACAGCCCATGGGCATAGCCTTGTTGAAATATAATTGCTGGCAGTAATAGCCTCGCAAACATGCCTGTATTTACAGGAGTTGAGAAAACAACCACCATCATTAAATGCCCAGCAAATACTATTACGTGCCTGGGGCCCCTCCCGAGCTTGTTGCGGTATGAACAAAACCCTGGTGCCTTGGTGTCATCCACTGCAACCTCAGTGTGTGATGCCACCTTATCCCCATTTGTGTTGCTGCCCTTAATTGAAACTGCTAATTATAATTAAACCGGGACATGCCCCCCAAACATATTGTGTGCCCGCCTAATTATATTTGTATACTTAACCGAGGCAGAGCTCCTCTGTGGGTAAGCCTGTACTATAACACCCGCATAGATGAGGAAGGAGCCTCCCATTTTTTTTCATGTTCCACCTTGGCCTATTGGGCAGTTTGCTATTTTGCTTGCCTTGCCCATGTTTACTGTCTGTCACACCTCCCTGTGCACTAGGGATAATGTATGCACGTATTTGCCTCTCAGGATTTTATATTTAGTTGTACTGAGTAGGTGAACTCCCATCAGGCCAGCCACCCCGGCATAACCGTACTCAGGACTGCATGGAGGAAGTTCCGCAGAGCCCTGCTCCCCCAGAGACCCCCCGGGAGTCTCTACTCTGTCCCATGAGGTTACCTGCCCTGATGACCGATGAGTCCCCATATCCCCAGGGGTTTCGTTTCCAACACGGGTTCGCTACCTTTGCCAGGGCCTGCCCCTGTCCTGCTGCCCAAACTTGAGCCCATGCTGGGCCTGCCCTGTGACCCCGTGCAGACCCCGCAAACCTGGGGCCAGGCCCAGCTGACCTTTTTAAACCCCAAATTCCTATGTGGTGAGTCATCCACCACACTGCGTGCTCTCCCAGCAGCTTTACGTCTTCCCTCCTCCCTCAAGCCAGAAAGCATTGCCTTCTTCTCCCGGCCAGCCAGCCAAACTCCTCCCTGGTTAAGTGCAGGGTGGCGACTCTCTCCTGAAAGTATGTCAGTAGTTTAAGAGGCTGAACTTAGTTCATGTCAGATGATTGTTCATTCCTAGCAGCATAAAGACCAAGGGAAAGATGAGTCCTTCACTTAAGAAAAGGAGAAAACAGTAAAAGAATTATCCCCAAAATGCTTTGATTATTTTATGGCAACACCACGATATATAATTGAAGCAAACTGTGGCTCCAGCATAGATTTACCCAAGTTGTAGTGCCTGTTAGGGTGATATATTTCCCATATAATATCTGAGTCTGATTAATTCAATAAATTGTACAAATGGAAATATAACCAGTATGTTTATGGATGGTAAGCCAAAATTTTTCTGTGTTGGGTAAATTAAAATCTCTCTGCCAGGCAGTGATATAAAAGCTACCAGCTGGAGAAAGTCTGGATAACAAATAAATGGACAATTTGACTTGCTAGTTATCCTCACAAAAATTATTAATAATGGTGAATAGCAAATCTAAACATTTCAGTTGTAAGATCTCTTGATTTTGTTGTATTAAAGTTAAGAAATAAGTGCTAAAAATGTGGATTACTACTACAGTCACTACCTTTGTACAAATAACTGAAATAATTTTACCATTTTCCTGTCTTCCTCTTTGTATCCGACTTTGTGACATATTACCTTATTGTTTACTTTCTATATATATATTTTACCCATCTTATAACCATATCAATACAGGCTCTGTTCTTGTCATAAGACAAGGAATGCCAGCAGATCAGTTCTTGGATGGGAAAACCCAGGCTTTGCAGGAAGAGGTATTGGTAGCATTCTTCCCTCTGAGTCAATATCAAATCAATTCCTCAGCATGGTGTTAGTGCTACTGAAATGTAAACCAGTGACGACCTGACTACTTTGTAAATATCCTATGGCTCTTTTCTCAGATAAGGGATATCTCCTCCCTCCCACTTAATTTTCTTGCCAGATTTTATTTTCAGGATTTATTTTTACATTCTGGCTACCTAAAATTCCTCCTACAGTTTCAATTGGGAATTTATCTTCAATTCCTCTTGCCTAAAAAAAATTGGCATGTCACTGATACAGAATGACTGCTGCATTCCACCTTAATAGGTAGCAGGTTTAAAACAAATAAAAGGAAGTATTTCTTCACACAATGCACAGTCAACCTTGGAACTCCTTGCCAGAGGATGTTGTGAAGGCCAAGAGCATAACAAGGTTCAAAAAAGAACTAGATAAATTCATGGAGGATAGGTCTATCAATGGCTATTAGCCAGGATGGGAAGGAATGGTGTCCCTAGCCTCTGTTTCCCAGAAGCTGGGAATGAGCGACAGGGGATGGATCACTTGATGCTTACCTGTTCAGTTCATTCCCTCTGGGGCACCTGGCACTGATCACTGTCAGAAGACAGGATACTGGGCTAGATGGATCTTTGGTCTGACCCAGTAGGGCCATTCTTATGTTATTATGTTAAAAGTGACAGCCACAATCTGGCCTCAAATTGGTCACAACATGTAAAACTATAGTTATTATCACTATTCTTCTCCATACAGGTTAGGTGACTGTTTAAATAAGGACACAACCAGATTGATAACTCTTTTATCATACTTTTTAGAGTATGATACCTAATGATACCTATAAAGTACAGCATCAGAGTGGAGCCATCCACAATTTGACTTTTGCAGGTAACTAACCTCTTTGTTTACAAAAGAGAGAGACATACCATTTGCTATTTTTAAATTTAGAGAAAGACAATCTCTTCAAGCTAGAGAGCAATGTAAATTCCAGGACTTCTCCAAGAGCTTTGGATTGGGCCAAGTTGCAATATGTTAGACACCACATTGTGGATAGAAGTTTATCTTCTATTATCTATCTATTAGTGGCAACCATCCTAAAAGTAATTTTTGTGGTACAGAATTCATGAAAGTTCAATGAAAATGACGGCCCTGTTTTGTTTCTGCTGAAGACACATTAATACAGCTGCAAAATAAAGGGCTAAACAACAAGGAAAACGGCACATATTGGTCATTGCTAATGCTTTTTTTTATTTTTGGATGTTTTAATTTACCTGAAGTTGCTTGAAAAATCCCATATATAATAAGTATTTTTGTATCAAAGACTAACAATTGTGATGCACTCTGTGGTGGTTTTGTGATATGGACAAATGTAGAGAAACTACATTGATAGCATAAAATTCATTTTGAAGTGTGATCCAATCAAAATTTGAACCCAGTGTCTAGAAAGGAAAGGCTAATGTATTAATCCCCTCTGACACCTAACTCAGTTCCTCTCACTCTTCCAAATCTTCTTTTAACACCAGAATGCTTGGTAAAAATTGTTCAAGATCTGTCAATGCTACTTCCCACCTGGCTGACACTTCTGATGTCATTTGACCTCACCTTCCACTACTCATTTCACAAAACCACTTGCTGGTGCAGTGCCTTGTCATGATCCTGCTCACTTGTCTAGAGAATTCTGATTGGCTGCCGTATAGTGACAACTATACAGAATGGAAACAATCATGAATGTATAATAATGACAGTCTGCTATTATCGTTACAAAACTTTCCAAAAGCTTACTAAATTCCATTGGAACACTTTTACTTAGAATCCTTTTAAATTTGGCTGTTTCAGGCTTTCAGGTGTACAGCTTGAAGGCGGGGGAAGTCAGCCATATTTGTCTTTGTTCTACCACAGAGTGTCAGGGGGAGAGAGAATTATATCCCGTTTTGATTCCTTTAATATAAATAAAGCTCTAGATTTTCACAGTTGCAAGATATCTGTCTTGTAAACTTGCAAAAGCTATGGGTTTTTTTAATCCCTGTAGATTTGCATTGTGGCTCCTTCACGAGGGCATACAAGCTAGCTCATTTCAGAGCAGAACTACAGGATTTCTCAAAGTTCAGGTACTTTACTCGATTACATGACAGTAGTTTAGGAACTCTCTTTGTGGTAGGCATTGCTTCGCAGACCTGACAGAATGGATAGAGAATGGCCCTTGTGCCTGATCCATAACAGTCATTGCCTGTTACACACATTTCAAGATTCATTCGGGCTATGAAGATAATCGAGGCAGCCGACAGTTACCCTGCAGCTGCATGGATTTATGATGGCACTGTCAAGAAAATGAGCCAAAATGACACAGTAGCTGGCTTGAGCTGCAAATAATGTGATAGGCTGTACAGTGGTAGTGTAGCAGCTGCTGTCATTGCAGGTAATAGGCTATAAAGAAGGCTGATAGCAATACCTGTCATTTCTTAATGGCTGACTTCACTGAAGAGCTTTTGTGGCCTTTAACATGGAGATAATAGAAGATACAACAAATTTTACAGCTTTCACGTTGCATTCATAATTTATCTTGAGAGTACTACCCCAACAAGGACAACAGTTGTCAGACTGAGAAAGTGCAGAACTGCCTTTGAATTGTGAGAGATTGTCTATTATTATCAAGAATGGAATTCAAGCACTGAAGATGTTCCTGTGTTGTTAGGCTTTGATTTCTATACCAAATGTCTTTAGTTTAATGTGAATCTTTGCAGGGTTTATTTTGGAGAGCACTTGTGTAGTGATTTGCTTTTTTCTGCCGGGGGGAAAAAAGACAGAAAAACAAATATTATGTCCCATTTTGCATCTTAGTATTGAATATGAACATATGCTGAGTAAGATCTAAATACATGAAAGGTAGCTTTACTTGCTTTTGAACTTCTATTACAGCAGCTGGGAATAGTGACATATTGGTACAACATGTAGTAGGCCCATTTCTGAAATAAAAATGGGAAGCATCAAGTGATTGCTTAAGCTAGTTTGTAAATTTGGTCAAATGTGAGACTGATTAGTAAAGTTAATGGGATGTATTTAAATAAAGCTAAAATATGCCAGCATGATTGAACAATAGCCAATCAGTGACCAGATAGTCTGATGAATATTATCTTTAGGTCTGTATCACTTGGAAAGAACTTCAACTTCCTTCCCATTATTTAGAAGGAGATTCTCCTGCACCTGCCATGCTGACTTCCATGGGATTTCATCAATGTCTTCTAAATATTAATGCCTTGCACAAGTTTATATCTAACTTTTAGATTACTTGTTTTGTTTTAGATTATTGGTTGTAGTGGTTCCTCCTAAAGGAAATTTGGTTGATTTAGGGCATGATCCTTGATGGTGCTGAGAGCTTCTAAGGTGGGTGAGTGCCCTCAACTTCCACAGAATATAACTAGACATTGAGGACAGTTAGGACCGCTCAAATGTTTAGGGCCAAATCCTGCAAGGTGCTTATCGAGGACACTTAGGATATTGTCATCTCCCCCACTTAATACTTGTTAGCACAGATTTAGAATCATTAGGGAGCAGCAGACTATTGTATTAGTGTTATAGTACAGGAGGTTATATCCAGGGGTTAAAATTCAGCCAGAGCTGTCCGGAGCTCCGGTAAATATTTTCAAACCTGTGGGAGCCCCAGCACCTCCCACAGAGCAGAAGCCCTGAGCCCTGGCACCTCCTTTGGAGCAGAAACCCTGAGCCCCCACATGCCCCACGGGGCTGAAACCCCGAGCCTTGGTGCCTCTCACGGGGCTGAAACCCCAAGCCCCGAGACTCCAGGAAATACTCTGTGAGATTTAAGCCCTGATTATATCAAGTTCCTTTGCATCATTTTGCATAGAAGTTTTGCCCTGGACTTCAGGATCAGACCCAAATACAGAATAGCACTGCCTGAAGAGTTACAGATATGAATGTGAGGAAACACTAAAATACATATGAAATCTCTTTGTGTAAGGAAACATAAAGGGTTGGGTTTTTTTGAAGGAACCATTGAAAGTGTGGGCCTGGAGTAGTGTCTCCTATGAAGTTATCCGGTTAGGGAGATTCTACATTCAGGGGATAGTTTCTGTACATTTTAGAAAATTAGAAAAGGGGCTTGCTTTCAATAGTGGAAAAGTTTCATTTGGGCTAGAGTCAGACCTGTGGGAACAAGACACATTATTTCCATATCTATCATATCCTGAGATGTTAGAATTACTGATGAAAGAGGTTAACAAAATAGTTTCTGAATTCAACAGTTTGGATCAGTGACTGAATAACATCTGCATGTTCTAAGCATAAAAATATTAAAATAGTTGAAATATTTAATAATAATGCATTTAAGTATTTTGACGGGGCAAGGCCATGGGGAAATGATCTACTGAATCAAAAATATTATCTTCCTTTGAATATATACTTCTTCATGAAATATAGAGATGCATAATGAAATAATGTATGTATAATAAAAACATTGGACATGCATGGGGAAAACTTTGGACTGCATAGAGCCATCATAGTGGCTCTTAATCCACTTCCTTTTGCCCTCTTGTGTCAGGGTCCAGATGCAGCTGGTGTTTCAGTTTGTCATAGAGAAAACAAGTATCTGTGGTTCAAAATAAATCTGTAAGAGCTCTCTGCTTCTCAGTAAACAAACAGTTAATTCTGTCATAGTCCTGAGGAATTCCCATTTTGTTACTGAGGAACTTTTCTTCACATTGAGAAAGGTAACTTAGCTTGTGCCAGAAAGGTTTGTGTAGCAGTGCTTTGATCAGTTTGCACCATTTAATAATCCAAACACTTTTGCTCCATCATTTCACAGACAACTTTATCAGCTGGACTGTGATTTCCAGTTAGGCAGCCAGATGAGACTCCCTTGCTCTTGCCGGGTTTGGTGCTAAGAAGTTTGCTGCACTAATTGAACATTTTAATTGATAACCAAAAACACTTGTGCACAATTTAAAAAAATAGAGTTACATATTTTAAGCTGCAAATGCACAGCTGTGAAATTCAAGAAAAAGCTATATGATGTTCACTTGCAAATTTATGGAGTCATGAAGTCACATCATTGTGGTTAGGGGATGATATGATCTGCTGGGTCTTTCCTATTCACTTTGCCTTTTCATACCTTTCCACTATTCCTAGATAAAATCTGCATTTTTATCTCTGGTATACTTCTAATACTAAAATTACAAAGCAAAAGATCACATTTCTTTGAGAAATTATTTCTATTCATTTTTGGATGCAATCCTGTGGGACAATAGCAACATGCTTTCAATATTATAATTCATATTTAGGTTTTGATAGGGTGACAGGCAAAACTCTTTTCTTCCAAGAACTATCCTCTCTATCATGTTAAAAGTTATAGGGACTGAAAATTAGGCTGGCTTATTTTAAAGTTGTCCATGAAAATGGTGCCACTGTGATATTTTCTTGAGGTAGCTTTTCTATTAGATTTGGAGGTTTCATAGTTAAAAATATGATCAGAAAATCATTATCTTACTACAAAAAGTCCTATTTCAATGCCAATTATTGCTCTATAAGAGACAAGTTGGGCGAGGGAATATATTTATTGGACCAACTTCTGTTGGTGAGAGAGACAAGCTTTCAAGCTTACACAGCACTTTTCTTCAGGTCTAGGAAAGTCTCTCTAATATCTAATATTCAGTGAACTGTGCCAATTTCAGGATCTGGACAGCAGTTAAATCTCCTTGTAAAGACTATAGTTAGGTGAATACCGAGAGGCCACATAAATACCAATTGCTGATAGATCCACAGAGTAAGGGAAACAATGCTGTGGAAATCAAGTACAGTGGTATTCAGCCATGGCCTGACTAGTGCTCCCCAATAGAGACGGTTGGGAATCTTTCAACAACACATTTTTGACAATATGGTAGGGTAAATGCATTAAACTGAATCTTATTGCAATTCTGACAAATTTCTTGACATGAAAAAGATTTGAAAAGGTTTTAAAATTGTCAAAACATCCAATTTTGACATTTAAAAGAAATAAAAAAAGGTTGAAATTGAAATGAAACATTTTGATTGACCTGAAGCATTTTTTTTTCCTGATTTAGTAAGGGGAAAAAATGCAAAATCTCAAAAATGTTCATGGAATGGGAAAACCATTTCATACCCAGATCTATTCCCAGTCCTACTACTATAGGGACTATTGTCACCAAGGTATAATTTGCTTGTAATTTTTTGTATACTAGTGGCAAAGGTATAAATACAATTTCAAATTATTAGGAAAGCAGTATCAGCATGCATTTGTATCTTGGCTATTACACTGCTCAAGCTCTGATTTTCACTCTCTCAGACTCTGTTAAACTTCACAAGTATTTGCTTCTATAATAAGAGGAAGGATTGTCCTATGGCTAGGGTGCTAGCCTGGGGCTTTGGAGACAAAGGCTCAATTTTCTTCCTCAGACTTCCTGTGTGAGCTTGGGCAAGTCATCTGGGGCTTGTCTACACAAATACTTGGGGGGGGGGGGTATGTGTACACTGCATAAGCAATCCCTGCAGCAGCAAGCCTCAAAGCCCGGGTCAACTGACTTGTGCATGTGGGGTTCACACGATAGTAGATGTTCCCACTTGGACTGGAGTATGGGCTGTGGGACCCTCCCCCCTCTCCGAGTTTCAGAACTCAGGCTCCAGGGCAAGCAGAAATGCCTATGCTGCTATTTTTAGCCCCATAGCACGAGCCACACAAGCTTGAGTAAATTGACTGGGTTCTGAGACTCACTGCTGCAGGGTTTTTTTCCCTTCGGTTTAGATGTAATCCTTAGTTCGCACTAAGTTAGGGTGTGAATATACCGCTCACTAGCCTAGCGCGCATTAACTGTTCATGTGGACCCTGCTGTTGTCCATTACTCCTGAGGAATTCTGCACCACTGTGCATGCGCAGAATTCATGTATAGCATATAATTTTTTTTCTGTGCAGAAAATACATTCTGCCTGAGAAATGCTGTAATTCTACCTTTTGCCCACCAGGACAGACACCACCAGCTGCCAGGCAGTAAAAGCCAGCAGCAGGCTGCATTCATCACAGCACCCTGTCCAGAGGGCCAGGTTGGGAGGCATGGGATATGCATGGGACAGGTAGAGTTGGGCACACGGGGCTGCTGCGGGGCATGACTGGGGTGGGGTTCAGAAGGGCTAGTGGGGGGACAGACTGGGACAGGGGCTCAGGAGCTAGTGGGTGACAGCATTGAGCCAGGGACTGAATGGGAAGGGGCTGCAGGGCCAAATGGGGATGGGGGTAGTGCACTGCAGGGCCACATGGGGACAGGGTGAGGGGCATGCAGGGACAAATGGGGATGCGGGCAGATGTGCCTGACTGAATGGGAGAGGCTAGGGGTCAGTCAGGATCAACATGGGGGAGGCTCCCCAACTCCCTAACAATTCCTCCCCCACCAAAAAAATACTTTCCCCATCCACAGCCAACAACCTTCTGGGTTCACTTCCAGGGCTTCTTCCCTCTCCCTCAGTTCCTCCATTATCTTGGACATCCCCAAGCCTTTGCCCTGCTTCTGAGGGGTGCAGGAAATACATTTCTGTAGTGTAGTTTAAATGAATTGCTAAAATGTTTGTATTAATTTGCCTAGTAAAGAATCTATTTGTCAAAGAAACATTTCCTGATTTTTTTTGGTGGGGAGGGAGGGTCTGTAATATTACAGATATACTTGCTGACGGGTATTTTGAAATAAATTATCAAAATAATTGAAACTGGCTTGATTATATTATGTTATTTTGAAAAATAAAATACACAGAATTTTTCAGAATTTTAATTTATTGTGCAGAGAATTTTTATTTTTTTGGTGCAGAATTCCCCCAGGAGTAACTGTGCATTAACAGTTCAATAGTGTGCTTTGATCTAGTCCCCTTTCAAAGTGGGGTAGATCAGAGCACACTAAAGAACTGTTAGTGCGCTTCAGCAGGGTCCACATGGACAGTTAATCTGCATCAGACTAGCATGGGGTAGCTTCCTGCCTCAGTATGCCATGAAATAAAGGTTTGTGGCTATAAACAAACCATAAAAGTGCCTAATTTAAATAGATAGGTGAATGGACATAGCAAGGGGCTTGATCTTTCTCTCTTTGGGTATGTCTCCACTGCAGCTGGGAGCGAGCCTCCCAGCCTGGATAAAAAGGTTCACGCTAGCTTGAGCTGAGCTATGCACTTAAAATAGCAGTGAAGATGTTGTGGGTCTGGTGGATGGTGCTAGCCATCCAAGCTCAGAACCAGGGCCTCAGGTGGGCTTGATAGCTGGAGCCACATTGTCCACACTGATAGTTTTAGGGTGCCCTGCTAACATGAGGCCGTCTACCTGAGCTGGGAGTCTTGTTCCAGACTGCAGTGGTAAAACTGACTTCAATTGGCCCCAGGACGTTGTCCTTCAGTGAAGTGCAGCCTAATAATTAAACTATAACTCTTCCTCTACCATGACTCATGCATGTCAAGGGCCACAGTTAATTTAGATATTCTTGTTGTTCTCCATGGGCAGTTATATAGCATACAAGGTACACTACATTAAAAGGTTACTGCAGGTTCTGCCTGATATAAATGTACGTTGTAGTGCACTGAATAGGCTAATTAGGAATTAAACATTCCTTTACAATCATTTTAAACTCAAATTATGCTGACAACTGAATTTTTTTAGCTCTTCTACTAATAGTTGTGTTAGACATTGAAGAGCTATGCTCCAAGTCTTGACACATTGTTCTGACTTATGCTCAATAGCAAAGTATGCCTCTAGGGAATAGTTCTGAGCCAAAGTACCTGCTTGTGACAGGTGAACTCCAATTCTCCAGGTTTTCAACTATAAGACCAGCATTTTTTCCCAGAGTTTTCTAACCCTTTCCCCTCCCCCTTCACTGTTTAAAAATCTACAGACTTCCTAGGATTTTGGTACAGTAATAGCAAAGGTGTGACAACTTTACATCAAGCACATTTTTCTACACATTGCTAATATGAATTAACAGGCAAAATTATCAAAAGAATTTTGTGCAGTGATACGAAGTGAGGAGCAAGTGAATAGCAAGAGGTGAAATGAGTAAATAAAAGCAAATTTTGTGGCCATCTCTAGTAATTCTATATATAGTATTTCATGTGAAAGCTAAAAGCACCAACCAAGGGGAAATGATTTTCAGTGTCAGTGAAGTTAAACCATGTCAGCAGCATTTCCTTCTGTGTATATCATCTCACATGCAAGAAAGGATGGATTGAATTCATATCTGAAACAAGACAAGATTTTCCATCTGACCTCATTATGTGTTCCTCTGGAGTGCATCCTTGGTTTTCTGCCTGAACTAAAATGCATGTGGAGAAAAGCGAATACAAAGCAGCTCTGCACCGTTGTTACCGAATCATCTTAATAAGATGGAGGTATTTATTGTTTTGCCACAGTCATATCTTAATTCTAAAAGTCATTAATGCACACTGCATCCCTTTGTTAAAGCAATCTTTGTAAGTGAAGGCGTGAACTAATGAGGGGCTTTATGCGTTCCAGCACGGTTGGCAGCAAAGATGAAGTAGCATTACAGTATATCAGAGAGATTTATACTGAGAATTCTTAATAGAAAGATTTTTGGAAACTCGGCCGTCATCTCCTTATTAATAATTAAAATTACAAATTATCATTGTTATAATACAGGCAGTTTTGCTTTCTGTCAGCATCCACAGTATATTCAAGGATATATTTCCTTTATTGGGATTTGCAGAATTTTTCATCACTCCTGAATATTTACCCTTTGTACTTATACTCTTCAGAGGTCAAAAACCATAGTAAATACTCTTTGCAATAGAAGGAAGAATTTTCCAAAGCTTCATCAGATTATAATTTTGGAAAATGGTGATGTCATAGAATTGAAAAATCAGCTTTTAATGTGGCACAAAATAACACTTTCTACACTCACTGTTTTGTTCTATCACTGTCAATTGTTCTATCATTTTTCCTTCCCAAAACATAAACAAGCTGAAAAAAATAATGCAAATACAAATTCTGTTTGGGCATGTGTGTATATATTTATATATGTATATATTCATATATAAACAAACATAGATATAAACTCACAAACTATGTAATTTCAGTTGCCATGGGAGTGCTGGACCATTGCAATTAACAATTAAACCAGATTAGGAAGGAGTTATCAACAATCATGATATTCTATATGTGTTTGAATATTATTTTGCTAATCATTTAATTAATATGACTATATATGTAATCAAAAGAGCCTAAGAGCTTAGGAGCCTACTGGCTTTTCTACACATACAAGTTGTACTGTTTTAAGCACTGTAGTATGAACACAGTTTTACCAATATAAATGTGCTTATACCAGTATAGTTTACTCTTATAGGGGAAGGGAAGTAAGCTATATAGTATAAGGCCTGGTCTACACTAGGCTTTTATGTCGAATTTAGCGCCGTTATATCGAATTAACCCTGCACCCGTCCACACCAGGAAGCCATTTAGTTCGACATAGAGCTCTCTTTAAATCGATTTCTGTAATCCTCCCCAACGAGAGGAGTAGCGCTAAATTCGAAATGGCCATATCGAATTAGGCTAGGTGTGGATGGAAATCGACGCTAATAGCTCCGGGAGCTATCCCACAGTGCACCACTCTGTTGACGCTCTGGACAGCAGTCCGAGCTCGGATGCTCTGACCAGCCACACCCCCGGGAAAATTTGAATTCATTTTCCTGTCTGGGCAGTTTGAATCTCAGTTCCTGTTTGGACATCGAGGTGAGCTCAGCAGCAGTGGCAACGATGCAGAGCTCTCCAGCAGAGGTGACCGTGCAATCCCAGAATAGAAAGAGGGCCCCAGCATGGACTGATCGGGAAGTCTTGGATCTCATCGCAGTGTGGGGCGATGAGTCCGTGCTTGCCGAGCTGCGCTCCAAAAGAAGGAATGCTAAGATCTACGAGAAGATCTCCAAAGCCATGGCAGAGAGAGGCTACAGCCGGGATGCAACGCAGTGCCGCGTGAAAATCAAGGAGCTGAGACAAGGCTACCAAAAAACCAAAGAGGCTAACGGACGATCCGGATCTCAGCCCCACACATCCCGTTTCTACGAGGCACTGCATTCCATCCTAGGTGCGGCCGCCACCACTACCCCACCCCTGACCGTGGACTCTGAGGATGGGATATTGTCCGCGGCCGGTTCTTCAGCGGATGGGGAAGAGGAGGAAGGAGATGAGGAGGACGAGGCAGTCGACAGCGCTGGCACCGCTGATTTCCCCAACAGCCAGGAGCTCTTCATCACCCTTACCGAGATCCCGTACCAACCGTCCCCATCCCTTACCCCGGACACAGAATCAGGGGAAGGATCAAGCAGTAAGTGCTGTAAACATGTAAACATTTATTTAAAACAGAACGGTAATATTTATACTATTAACAATGTATATTTATAAAAGTGCTGTAAACTAGTAAAAAAATAATCAGGTACAAAACAGGAATATTTACAAAGGTAATAAATGGGTTTTCATGATTTCTCTGTCTTAGGCTCTTCTCAATTTAGTCCCAAGTATTTTAAAAATTTTTCACAATGTCCGTTACTACATGATTCCGAGGCCCAAGACGCTCCACTCCATAGTCCCAGTGCACCTAGGCGAAAATCCGGTCAATGTGGCCGGGGATTGACGAGAAATCCTCGTAGGAGAACTCCTCGTAGGTCTCGTGGAGGTAGATCTCCAGCCTGTTTATGAGGTTCCGGGGTAGGGCGATCTTAGTGGGCCCTCCGTGGTAGCAGACATGTCCCCTCCACGCCACAATCAAGTACTCGGGGATCATGGCCCGACATAGCATGGCGGCATACGGCCCCGGTTTCTGCATGCTTTCCCGCAGCATGCGTTCTTTCTGGGTGTCCGGGATCCTCAGGAGGGTGATGTCGCTCATGACGCCCTGCTTTGAATTAGGGAGGGGAATGTTAGTATTGGGACTGCTTTACAGCCACGCGGTGGAGGGAGAGGGGCAGCATACAGGGATCTTTCCCTGGGACAGCCGCGAGGGGGTGGGACAGGGGCAGAGTTGATGCTGTCCTGATTGCTGGCAGCAGAGACTGGCATTGCTTTCAATGTGAAAGGAGGCCAGTGCTACTGCTGGAGTTTTAAGCAGCCACAAGTCTACGGCTTACCATTATTGCCCGCTCCAGAAGTTCAGGTCTCCAGCCACAGTTCCTTGATCACTCCAAGACCACCGCAAGTCCACAGGCACTGAAGGCGACGGCCGAAAATTCGACCTTGTCCTGAGTGCGCATATGAGAGGTGCAGTGCATGGTCTTGTTCACAGAGAAAGACTAGGTTCTTTGTATACAATTTCATTTATCTGTCTCAGGAATTCACTCCCTTTTTACAATTCACACAGACACATCTGCGACTGTCTCCCAACCCAGCCTGTCAGCACACTCCCAGAGGCTAGCGCAGATTAGGCGGAGGAAGAAGAAGACGCGTGAAGACATGTTCTCAGAACTAATGGGATGCTCCCGAGCCCAGGCAGCCCAGCAGACACAGTGGAGGGAGAACTTGTCACAAATGCACCGAGCAGTCATGGAACGGGAGGAGAGGTGGCGTCAGGAGGACCAACAGGCTACTGAAAAGCTGCTTGGACTAATGAGGGAGCAAACGGACACGCTCCGGCGCCTTGTGGATGTTCTGCAAGACCGGAGGCAGGAGGACAGAGCCCCGCTGCAGTCTATCTGTAACCGCCCTCACCCGCCACCAAGTCCCACACCACCCTCACCTAAAGTCCAAAGAAGGAGGGGCGGCAAGGGACGTTAAAACTTTCAGTCAACCCCTGCAGACTGCTCTAGCACTAGAAGGCTGACATTCCCCAAAATTTCATAAGTCCTTTCCTACCCACCTCACACAAGCCCCCGTCCAAGTTTCACCCCCCACGTTTCATGTCTGGTTCGCAATAAAATGTTTGTTTCTGTTCATTGCTGTTTCAGTCAGGTTCTTTTGAGGGAGAGTCTGTCTGGAGGGGGGAAGGGGCTTGGTAATTGGACAGGACAGTGACCTTTAGCAGGGTACAGAGGCGGTGTCAGGTCCAGCATCAGGACACATACACAGTGCAGTCACTGGTTACCCTGGTCAGTCTGGGAGGTGTTTTTCATGTTCTGGGGAGGGGGGGGTTGCTCTGTGACTTTGTGGCGGGGGAGGGCAGTTACAGATCTTATGCAGCGGTCCTTATCCTGGCTCAATGATCCACGCAGCAGGGGATCTGTAACCCTACCCCCCCTGCCAGAAAGTCACATAGCCGACACATACACACAGTCCCCCCCAGGAGTGCTGGCAGGCTCCATTGAAATAACCAGTCCACCAGTGCGAAGCCTGTCATTCCGGGAGTTTAGAAGCATCATTTGCATCAGAACACTAAACCCGCCCCCCGCCACAGTCTGCGTCCCCGGTTTAAAATATTCCCGCGAAAACAGCAATACAGACAACGGTGTTCATTAACAAAATAGAAATGATTTTATTTTTTGGGAAGGGGAAGGGGGTGAAGGGGGTATGTAACTGGAGAGGATAGTCCAAATGAACTGGGTAAAGAAACGGGGGCAGGTTCAGCTTTTCTGTCCACAAACTGAAAAGTCACTGGTTGCCCTGCTCACTCAGGAACCTAGCTTTCAAAGCCTCCCGGATGCACAGGGCGTCCCGCTGGGATCTTCTAATGGCCCGGCTGTCTGGCTGGACGTAATCAGCAGCCAGGCTATTTGCCTCTAGCTCCCACCCCGCCATAAAGGTCTCCCCCTTGCTCTCACACAGATTGTGGAGCACACAGCAAGCTGCAATAACGATGGGGATATTGGTTTCGCTGAGATCACAGCGAGTGAGTAAGCTTCTCCATCTCCCTTTGAGATGGCCAAAAGCACACTCCACCACCATTCTGCACTTGCTCAGCCGGTAGTTGAAGAGTTCTTTTTCTGTGTCCAGGGCGCCAGTATAGGGCTTCATGAGCCAGGGCATTAGCGGGTAGGCTGGGTCCCCGAGGATGACTGTAGGCATCTCCACATCCCCAAGAGTTATTTTGTGGTCTGGGAAGTAAATACCTTCCTGCAGCCGTCTAAACAGACCAGAGTTCCTGAACACGCGAGCGTCATGAACCTTGCCCGGCCATCCGACGTTGATGTTTGTAAACCGTCCCCGATGGTCCACCAGTGCTTGCAGCACCATTGAAAAGTAGCCCTTTCTATTGATGTACTGGCTGGCCTGGTGGTCCGGTCCCAGGATAGGGATGTGAGTCCCATCGATAGCCCCACCGCAGTTTGGGAATCCCATCGCGGCAAAGCCATCTATGATGACCTGCGCGTTTCCCAGGGTCACTACCTTTGGGAGCAGTACCTTCACGATTGCCTTGGCTACTTGCATGACAACAACCCCCACGGTAGATTTGCCCACACCAAAGTGGTTCGCAACCGACCGGTAGCTGTCCGGCGTTGCAAGCTTCCAGAGGGCTATGGCCACTCGCTTCTCAACTGTGAGGGCTGCTCTCATCCTGGTATTCTGGCGTTTCAGGGCAGGGGACAGCAACTCACAAAGTTCGAGGAAAGTCCCCTTCCGCATGCGAAAGTTTCGCAGCCACTCGGATTCATCCCAGACCTGAAGCACTATACGGTCCCACCAGTCCGTGCTTGTTTCCCGGGCCCAGAATCGCCGTTCCATGATATCCACATGACCCATTGCCACCGTGATGTCCTGGGCGCTGGGGCTCGTGGTTTCTGACAGCTCTGTGCTACTCTCCGACTTCAGGCCATCACGGCGGTGTCGTAGCCTCCTCGCCTGATTACTCTGCATCTGCCTCAGGGAAAGGTGTATGATAAGCTGCGAGGTGTTGAGAACGGCCACAACTGCAGCGATGGTCGCAGCGTGATCCATGATCGCAGTGCTGTGGCGTCCGCGCTGTCACTGATCAAAAAAGTGCGCGAACTGATTTCCCGCCGGCGCTTTCATGGAGGGAGGGAGGGAGGGAGGGCGTTAGTGACGGACGGATGACGACAAATTTTTTTTACCCAGAAGGCATTGGCGGCTCGACCCAGAATTCCGATGGGCAGCAGGGACTGCGGGAACTGTGGGATAGCTGCCCACAGTGCACCGCTTCCAATATCGACGCTCGCCCCGTTAGTGTGGACTCACAAAGTCGAATTACTGTCCTTAGTGTGTCCTTAGTGTGGACACACACGTTCGACTTTGCAATATCGATTCCACATATTCGATTTAAGTAAAATCGAATTACCCTCGTAGTGTAGACATACCCTAAGACTCCTTTGTACATGTAAAATTATGTCCACACAATGAATTTTACTGGTATAACTATTTCAATTAAAAAAAACCCCCACCACTAAGAAAATTAATCTCTAACCAAAATAGCTATACTGGTATAAAAACTGTGTCAGGTCTAAGTCCATTGCACTTAAAATTTAGATTGAGACAGCTACGGCACTCAGTGGTGTGCAAAATCCACATTTCTGAGCATTTAGCTATGCTAATCTAATACCCAGTGTAGATGCAGCTAGATCACTTCTGTTGACCTACCTACTGTCACTCGGGGAAGTGGAGTTCCTACAGTGGTGGAAAAATGCCTTCTATTGCTATATGCTGTGTCTACAGTACAGTACAGGGATATACTGGTGTAGCTACGGCACTGTAGCTGTGCCACTATAGTCCCTGTGATGTAGACATGGCCTTAGGACATTCAGTGAAATGTAGGTTCAGATGTAGCCAAGTTACTTCTGAAATGATTTAAGCACTTCTAAAAATTATACTCATAGTAATAATAGTTAAATAATTAGCAAAACAATATAATGTGGAAAACTAAATATAGTATGCTGATAAATTAATATTTAATAACTAAGGGAAGTGAAGAGGACAATTTTAACTTTAGAAAAAACTCCACCCAGTCAGACAAAGCTACTTTCCCAAGAACAATGGACAGGCTGATCTGGTGGTCAGAGGGGTGTGTGAAATGCTATGCTTAAGGCTGGGAAAGTCTTCTTGAGGTGGAAGTGATCTAGCTTAGAGAATTAGCTCTGCTTTGGAGAAGAAAGTATCCTAATTAGTCTATGGCTACACTAGAGAATTTACAGCAGCAGAGCTGCAGCGATGCAGCTGCACTGCTGTAAGCTCTCTAGTGTAGCTGCTCTAATCGGCTGGGAGAGAACTCTCCTGTCGGCTTAACTACTCCAGCCCCAAGAGCGGCGGAAGCTATGTCAACAGGAGAAGCTCTCCTGCAGACATAGTGCTCTCTACGCTGGTGCCTAGATTGGTGTAACTTACGTCGTTCAAGGGGGGTGGCTTTTATATATCCCTGGGTAGGGTGACCAGATGTCCCGATTTTATAGGGACAGTACCGATTTTTGGGTCTTTTTCTTATATAGGCTCCTATTACCCCCCCACCCCCTGTCCTGATTTTTCACATTTGCTGTCTGGTCACTCTACCCCTGAGTGACATAAGATATACCGCAGTAAGTGCTAGTGTGGTAATAAACTGTATCACTTGAAGGCTAAAAAAAACCAAAAGAACAACCCCAGGTTGCCTGTAGCTGGGGTCTCTCTCTCTTTCTCTATCTAGGTATCTCTCACTCTTTTTCTCTGGACACAGCATGAGGCTGGAACTCTCAGAGAGGTCAGAGCCAGGACTTCCACTTTGGATATGTAAGACTTGATTTCTTTTTTGCAGCTAAGCTAAGAGTGCCTTATCTAGTTTAATGTATGAGAAATTTAAATTTAACTATTTGAAGAAAACCATTTATTTTGTTTGAAATCAATTTTCTCCCTATTTTTAATAAATCTTGTTTTAAGCAGTACTTCTGTTGTTGGTGTTTCAAAGAGTTTGTTCCCAATGAGGAAAAAACCCTGCAACCTTAAAGAAGAGATACTAAAGGTTAAATATTTTATGGGACCTAAACTACCCAGTCAAAGGGCATGAGCAGAATTGTCCTCTACCAGTGTTTTAGTGTTTTTTGCAGGAGACCTAAGGAGACCCCAACAGAACCAAGGAGGAGACATGAGTTACAGGGTGGTTAAGTCACACATACATACTTATATAGTTATTTTAATTAAATGATTAATATCAATTGGATCTGTTTTTAAATACTGAATACATGTATTTTATGTTTTCTATAATACCAAACAAGAATCTGGTTTTGGTGCTGTGGGCAAGTTATGAACACAATTTCCAGATTAAGGGGTTGATATCTACAAACAGGGAGGTCTGCAAATAGGGTGGGTGTCTTGAATCTGCAGGCTAATTCAGAGCTATTATCTAGAGATGAACCTGAACTTGATTGAATTCCAAACCTTGGGGAAGTTCACTTCTAGTTATGAATTTGGCCTTTGGCTCTTATTTCTAGAATGAAACAAAATCCTCAGTCCAACACTGTCCCTACCTAAAGTTTTGGGAAACTTGGATCTGGACTTCTACTTGTGAGTCCCACCTTAAAGCTGACACGTCCTCTCCTCACCCAAAAAATATTTGTTAGTTAACAGAACCATGTCTGACAAAACTCATGCAGATGATATTTACAAACAACAGAGTAAGAACGACTGTGAAAGTGTGATGTCTTCTTACACAGCTATGACATCACATTTCGATGCAAATAACTTAATTGAATGTGATCATTGCACACCAAAGCACTGTATATTCTGCAAAGTTTTGAATAGAATGTTTTGTGCAAAATAATCAGTGGTATAAAATAGTCCAATTAGCTCAAAATTTTAGCAGTGCCTAGGGTCATTGCTATACCTAATGGACTACCATCGTTCTAAAAGCTGCTCCCCCCCCCCACCCTCCCGAGTTTATAATCCAAATGAGAATACTGCCCTTGGGCAAAAACATGGTTAAAAAAAAGTTGTCATGTCAGTACCAATTTTATTGTGGTTTTCTTTTTTTTTGTATGTGTGCTTATATCTCTGAACAGTATGCAATCGCATATCTAGTGTGTGTGCTTTAATCCCTTCAGAAGTAGGGTAGATTGAGAACAGAGTAGCAAGCCTAAATTTGAAATTTTCTTGCTTTTGTCTGTTTAAGCCAGATCCTTAACTTCATTATAGCACAGTGTTTTGTACTTACAGATATATCAGCTGTTGAGTCAAAAACCTTTTTTTAATTTCTATTAGTACTGATCAGGTTAAATTAGATGCATCAGAGCTGTATTATTACTCCCCTTGAGGTAGTGTAGTACAGCAAAACAATAGTGTGCAGGCAGTGAATGCTTACCAGGAGAAAGTTTACTTTCAGTGTTAAGAAATAATTTAGCCGAATTGGTGCAGTGAAAGTAGTAAACACAATCCCCCTCACTGTTGTTTGTCAGGGTGTATTATATCACCCTGGATTGCTTTGTCAATAATCTGCCTGGCCTGCAAGCTAAAAATCTAAGATTGCCAGGATGACTGACAGGCTGGAGATAGCTGATAATTCTAAGGAATTGGAGGTGTAAAATCTTTAAGGACCGTGTCTACAGTATAAATGCCAGGGTATCTCCACATCACTCTGTACTTACAAAGGCAACAGCATTGTTAATGGCAGCCTGTCTGTCCATCAAGTTTGCTACAGGAGGATTTATCCCTCTTTCACTCCTTATCTTCCGTTGCTGTGTTTATTTCTAAACCAGCTGCAGATTAAATTGCCTCTTGTCTTCACTCTTACACTGAGTACAATGATATGTTCTATAAAGCCTTAAACCATGGTGTTTTTCAAGCAATCCTTTTTTCAGAACACTAACTTCTAATTTTGTTTGTATCTGAATATGTGTATCTCCTTTCATTTCCGGCACTCTATGTGTAGTGTCTTCTGTTTACTTGACTAATTTTAAGGCTCATATATCTTATTTGTGATACCAGGGCTCTTGGAGTACAAAAGGGAAGACATATTAGAACTAATTTAGCTGACAAATATGGGACCATGTTAATGTGCAATTGTACTCTAAAAAGTGACTGTGAAATGATAATATGGAATTTCATGTTTGTTTGTCTCTCGGTGATTTCTATATCAAATACATTCAGTTTGCAAATAAAACAAATGTGTTTTCTATCTGTCAGTCTTGCAAATGAATGTGAAAGTCAAGCTGTGTTCTTTCTTGTTTATACGCCATCATCAGTATAGGAGATTTTGGACTCTGTTGGTTATTCTGTTGATGATGCACAGTCAGGGCCGGCTCCAGGCACCAGCAAAACAAGCAGGAGCTTGGGGCGGCACATTTCTAGGGGCGGCATTCTGGCGCCGGCCATCATAGGTGCCGACTCCGGGGCATGGGGAAAAAGTGGCCTCGCCACCCCAGCTCGCCTCCTCTCCGCCTGCTCCCCTGAGCGCGCCGCCACCACTCCGCTTCTCTCCCCACTCCCTCCCAGGCTTGTTGCGCGTGAAACAGCTGTTTTGCGCATCAAGGCTGGGAGGGAGGAGAAGCCAAGCGGCGGGCGCTCGGGGGAGATGGCGGTGGTGGAGCGGAGGTGAGCTGGAGCGGGGAGCAGTTCCTCTACCCCTCCCGTTACTTCCTGCGCCCCCCCTCACCCTAGATCACCTCCGCTCCACGCCGCTGCTCCACTTCTCTGCCCTCCCTCGCGGAGGTGAGCTAGGGCGGGAGGTCGCAGGGGGCCCGCAGGAAGCAATGGGGGGGGGAATACGGCACGCCGGGGGAGGAGGTGGGGCTGACGATTTGGGGAAGGGGTTCGGAATGGGTGGAGTTGGGGCGGGGTTGGGGGGAGTGGGGCACGAAAAAAAGGGGTGGGGGAGGCCAAAATTTTTTTTGCTTGGGGCGGCAAAAATCCTAGAGCCGGCCCTGTGCACAGTGCAGATTTTGGTGCACTTTTTCAGAACTGTGTTGGCTCCACAACAGAAAGAGGAATAAAAAGTACTAAACATTTATTGTGTCATAGGTATAACTCTACTCAGGGAGCAGATCTTTTGTGTAAATTGTTGCCATTTTACCAAGGCACTTTTCTAACACCCACCAGATTCAGTTATGGGCATACTAGTTTGGATGAAATTAAAATTTCTCTACGCCTTTGTTCCAAACCTTAAATGAAATTTAGTTGGAAAATATTTGGTTACATTATTTTACTTACATTTTCTTTGTGGTTATGTCTGTCTGCCATTCTTGGTTTTGACCAATTGTGCGTTGTCAGGAAGTTTAGCTAAAGCTTGGACACTCATCTGAACCTTTTTTGAAGAGTAATTGACATCCGTTTTTAATAAACAGGGCAGCAGTCTACATGGAAATCCAACCATTGTGTAAATATCTTGGTCTTTGTACTTGATTCATATGTTGGCACCTAGAATTTGCTTGATTTATTAGAAAAATGATTGAAAAAATGGAATAACATATAAAAAACAAAACCAGGAGAGCAGTCTTGTCATTCCAGGTACATTTTAAAGGGATGTATTAAATTATTATAAAACATTTTAATATACTTCTTGGGCTAAACTATATTAAATAATCATGAGCTATGTCTGTGCAGTGCAAGAAAATACTCTATTAACCCTCACCTGCCATCGACACCTGCAGACATCCTTCTGCTGCAGTTTCAAGTAATTAAATCCCATATTTATGTATGGATTTCCACAGAGAGAACAAAATAGTTACTTTATAGTTACTGAATGATAAGACCAGACATCTGTTACAACAAGACACACATTTAGAAGTGGGCCTTTTTTTACTAAGTTATGAGACTAAAATTTCTTCTTGAGAAAATGGCATTACATTCATTATACAAAGAACAAGACAATCATGTATTTTATGCTAGTGACAGTAGTAATGGGACCACAAAGTTCCTAACAATAGTGAGTGAAAACACATTAATCTTTCTGACTCTCAAACATATTTCAAAGATTGCACTTAATCTTAGAGATGCGTAGCACATGTCTAACTGGAATGAAGACCAGCACTGTATGAAGACCAACACTCTAGTAGGGAAATACACTCTTGTGGTTTTGCACCATCTTTGATAATGCAATTTCTGGAAATTTTATCAAGTGTGGTATTTCCAGTGGTGTTATATCCAGTGATCCACATCATCAAATACCACTGATAGAATAAAGTCTTTGAATCAAACATTGAGCAAAGTTTATTGCATTAAGTTTGTTATGATCACCAATATACAGTAGATGTTGGTGAGCCAGAATTTAGGAAAATATTTCCAGATAGCAAAGCAAGGAAGGTTGGATTTCCTCTACATTTACCCAGTGACTTGTGTTTAGCAGTGGCTCAATTGTAGCTGCATGGGAGTGCATCCCATGATCATCTAGGAGACTGGAATAAAATACTGCAGTTTTCTGATCAAACCATTTCCCTCCCTTATTGCCATGACACATTCTTCTGATGCTTTATCATTGTCGTAGAGTAATATATTAGTACAAGAAAGGCCTTTCTAAAACTAGAATACCCCAAAACATTTAACATCTCTAGATTTAGGTCCATAAGTACCCAGTGACTTGTGTTTAGCAGTGGCTAGAGTTAGAGGAAAAAAGTAAAGTTTCTATTAAAATCTAGTTTTATTTACATTGATGGCTCAAAATGAACTAGCTTGTGATTTTTTTTCAGCCTGTTTCCTTACACAGAGCAATTTGTAATTATTGTAGAACTAACATTTGTCCTCCTGTTGAATGAACAGAGATATGCCAGCAGAGGTATATTTCTAGAGCGTCAACCTTGATATCACCTAACTATCTTCAGCAGTGTTATTTGCTTGTACATCCTTATTATAACCCTTCTTCATTATTTTCTATAATTGACTATTGCAGCTACCCTTCACCTGTCTCTCTGCAGAGGTTGCTGCATTGTATTGCATCTGATATTCTTTTCTCCAAAAGATGTATTTGTTACCTCTGCTGTGTGCCAGGACCTCCTCTTGATGCCGTGCCAATGCATCTAAGTCATATTTTCAAATTGAAACCCATCTCCCCTTCACATTACATTACATCTCCTGTCGCTTCTCTCAGCTCGTGATATGTCACTTTCAAGGCACTGCATAAACTACACATGAGAAACATAGACTGAAATGTAACATGAGCCCAAGATGCAAAGTTTGGTCCTGGATCAGAACTTCACCATTCTATGGAAGTGTTTGGATCCAGAGCTCAGATCTGGATTCAAGGCCCTATCTGTTGAAAATAATGCAATTTATCTTTTAGCCTACAACAAAGAACACAGTTTACATTATCCTGTATAATGTAAGATAGATATAAGCTGTGTTGTCATAGTGTAAGCTTTTATTCTGGATAGGGAGTATAAAAAGTGTAGTATTTATAAGTTGCATGTGATCTAACTTTTGATAGATTACAGTACAGCCTGTGGTCCAGATTGCCCTCATGGATTCACCTCGTGGAGGGGAAATATTTGCAAAGATCCCCTGGGCAAGATCATCCCATTGGCATCAGCGATTTGCCACCCAATGGAAAAGTTTGGAGAGCTGCTGGCAACTCCCCAGGTTCCCAGCACTGGCTTCAGCTGCCTTGGGACTCTTGGGGTGGAGAACTCCATGGAAAAAGATATTGCAGCTCTAGACTGTAGTATCTTTCCTGCTGAACTTCCACAGGGCTGGAGAGGGGATGATGTGCATTTCATCCTATTCCTGTCTTACCTAGTTCCCCTCCAGTTCACTCGGTTTCTGAAAGCATCCTGGACACTGTGGAAGGCCTCCATGGAGTCCCAGGGAGGGGAGTTGATGCTTCAAAAGCAAGATATGCATAAAGTATTCTCTGCATGGATGGATCTGTGGGGAACAATTTTGACCTATGTTTTCACTTAAGTCAAATTTAATAGATTACAATGTTCAAGAAAAACTGCAAAACAGGCAACTTTGTGCTTCATAGGGAGAAAGATGATGGTCATTTAGATAAAACTTCTATAGAACTGTTTTATGTGAAATAAATTCCACCAGCTGAGTAAGTCTTTTGTGAGACATTTGACTCCAAGAGACAGCAACCAACATCAGTTTAAGGAAGGGTAGCTGCAGATGAGGACATTTATATGTAGCTGAGATACAGATACAAGATGGATTTGAAGTGACACTTCTTTGAACAGGCAAGCTATTAACAAGATTGTTCTCTGTCGAGGACATTCAATAACCAGATTGTCTATAACAAGATTATCTTGTGTGAGAGATAAAGTCTACATTTGTGCCATGATGAAGCAGTCTGGAATGGTAATAAACTATAGAGGCAAGATTGTGAACAAGTTGGTGTGGGAGGTTGAATAGAAGTGGATTCTGGCCCACTTATAAGAGAGTGCCATTTTTTTTGTTTTTGTTTCCTGCAGTATTTATTACTCAGGCTTGTCTAAAACTAATCTTATGGACTCAGTTGGTGTCTCCTTCTGTCTCTCATTCTTTGTGTGTGTGTTCCGTGTGTATATAGGTATACATGAAATATATGTACCTTGTCAATATTATATGAACCTGTGTTGCCTATTCTCTAATGAACCATGACTTGCTTCTAGGCTGTAGTCTACATCAGGAAAGGTTTGCTGGTATAATTATCCATGAATATATGTACTGGCAAACCCTTTTAGTATAGGCACAGTATAGGCACAGTTTACACTGGCAACAATATGGTTTTGCCAGTTCTCCAAAGAAAAGCATTTGATTGCACTAGGGCTTTTGCTGGTATAAATGCATTGTAAAAAAATCATACCCTTAACTGGCATTATTATGCTGGCAAAACTTTCTAGTGTAGAACTGGACAGTCTGTGTGTGTGTGTGTGTATAGTCGGGAAACGGTCAAGCTGAAGTTAGAAAAGATTGTGCATTCCTTTACTTCTGTAAGAATTCAAGATTTACTGTATCACAACAGTGGCCAGTACTTGATGCTTTTAGAGGAAGGTATAATTTCCAGTATTACACCTAATAATGAGTACCTATTTAGCTCTTTTTATCTTCAAAACACTTTAAAAGCATTAGCTAATTAATCCTCAGACATGCCCAGAAAGGTAAGTTGGTAAGTAAATATTATTTCTTCAATGTAATAAATAGGCGAACAAAGATAGAGAGGCTTCCAGGGACTTGTCCAAGACTTAGAGGGAGTCAGCATTAGAACCAGGATTAGGATTTGGGAGTTCCTGGCCCCCAATTTTAGGCTTAGACCTTTTATTCTCTTTCTCATGGTATGAAATTTCTTCCTCATCTCAACTGTTGGTCAATTTATGCCAGGAGCATGAAGACTGAAAGCCCTTGAATTTTATTCTGCTAATGGTTATCATCTAAGATCTAACCCTTTTTTGAATCTTACTGAGCTACTGTATCTGCCTCAATAATATCCTGTAGTAATAAGACCTACAAATTAACTACGCTTTCCTGGGTCAGCATTAGAGCCATTAGAAACTAATGTGTTTTTTCTTTATGTGAATGCCAATTTTCCACTGACTGAAACTCTTTCATTTTCACAAAAATCCAGAGAGAACAAAAAATGTTCCATTTTTTTGCAAATCCACAAAAAATAATTGTCTTTGTTTACTTTTGGCTGACACTGAAAATTTTTGTTTGTACAGTTCCAGTCACTACCTGGGCAGAGATGAAGCATCATTGTTAAAACCAAAAATATGTTTGCTGAAGAGAATTAAGAATGGGTTGACTCAGACGCACCTCGACAATTAGCATGACTTTAGCCTATTGACTCTGCTCTGTTGTGTTTCTGTGGTTGCTAATTTAGGGCCTAGTTCCATCGGGCCATTCCATGAGAGTGAGCTGATGGCGTTCGTGGTGGAATTAGGGGTGCGAAGGGTGCTGCAGCACCCCCTGGTTTGAAGTGGTTTCCATTATATACAGGGTTTACAGTTTGGTTCAAGGCTCTCAGCACCCCCATGATACACATTGTTCCAGCACCCCTGGCTGATGGGAGAGTGAGTAAGGAGCCTCCTTCCTCTAGCATGACTTATAAAAGGGTTGGGCAGTGTTGAAGTCCTTGCACTCAGAGGTGCTCAGAGACTGCACGCTCACTTCCCTCCATGGCACATTGTGACCCAAAGAAGGAAGGTGAGGGCAAAGAATAAGCAGAGCATGCTGGCCTTAGGAAAAGGGAAATATGCTACACCCATTGGGGGGGATGATGAGCTCCCGTGTGTGCTTTGGGAATGCCTTTCAGTGCCTCTCCCCCCAGTGCAGCTCAGGCCCACACCACCCCAAACAAAAGGCTGTGCCTGAATAGCACAGTCAAGTCCTTTGGAATTTGTTTAAGTGGCTTAGGGGAAAAAATAACACAACAGAAAAAATGTTTTGTGGGACTGTGATATCTCAGGACAAGAAAGCTACATTGCCCTGCCAAGAGGAAATGTTCTCTCATATTTTGGTTTTATCACTACGCAAGTGTGGGTGGATAGAAGCAGCTCAACAGTTTTGTTACTGTCATATTTCCTATTTTATGTTTGTTTTTGTTTAAAACATCGGCATTGAGTTCAGGAGCCAGGAGAGGGAGACACTGGAGAGAAAGAAGCAGATTACATTGATCTTTTCAGGTTGCTTTTGTTTTCCTCAGCTCAGCTGCTGTCAGGTTGTGCTGCTGGGGTCAGCCACAAAATTTTCAGTTGTAAGTCAAGACTTTGTTTTTAGTTGCAAACTTATAACAAATGGGAGCCAGGTGTGCAGGCTTTGGTTTGGCTACTGTTCAGAGCTTGTTGCGTTTATTTTTCACTGGTTGTGCAATAGTGACACTGGTTTGTCTTTACAGCCTCTGTTACATAATATATCTTTGTTTTCTTTCTCAGTCATTAATAGTCTGAAAAAGTACAGGAAAATATATAAATAGCCACAAAGTTTAAGATGTAGGGGTCTGTATGGAATTTGAAGTTACCCCTGGTCTCAGAATCCTTCATGCTCCTTTGAGAATCCACTCAAATTTCCCTCTCTTTTTCATGAACATCCATCTGGTTCCTCTATCTTTAAGATGGCTTCATAACAGATTCAAGTGTTCTAACCCTCCCTGCTGGACTAGGCAGTCACCTAAAACATTGCCTCTAGGGCCCCTATGTCAGACTCTCGATGTCCTCTCAGCTGCCAGAATGTCAAAGAGATCTGCAGGAGTTCATTGAATCAGCTCCTAGGACACATGGGAAGAAGAATTTTTGGGCTCCCATATAAAGTAATGTATTACTAAAGGTAGGAGAATCAAAGAGCATCCATAGACATGTATATACGATCCTACTCCACTGATAGTCCCAGGAGAAAACAGTGCCGCCCCGCAACAGAGGCTGAACTCTGCCTTGAAGATACAGCCCTCTGTGAGGACAGCCTGGAGCTGGGTAGCACAGCTGAGACTGCCCACTCAAATAGTGTAACATGTGTTCCTTTCTGCTCAACTAAGACAGCAAAAGCCTGGCCACTGTAGAGAGCAGTTAGGATCACTGTCTACCTTATCCCCACTTTGCCTTTCACTGTTTATGATAGTGCCAATAGTTTGGAGCAAACTGCATTCAAGGGACAACAGACAACCCTTCCTTTTCTTGCATGGTTGTCCTGCTTTTGCACACACATAGGGACAAAGCACAATCTGGTCTCGAGTACAGGATGCTAGAAGGCCCACATAAAATAGTGGGGAGAAGGAGGAGCACTCCCAAGAGTCATTCACCTCTGTTTTCCTGGGTTCAAATAATATTTTAGGACGTGAATGAAAATGACAGCATTCTAATTTGACCACCTTACAAAACCACTACTCATTTGTCTGCACAAAAGAAAAGGCCTAGGACTGGAGTATTAGCAGGGGTGCTAAAGATGAAGATTTAGTTGTACTGGCAGAGCTGTGTGGAAAATTCCTGCCTAAACTCAGGCTAATGTTATTAGTTTCCCACATTCATGAGTATTAAATTCATTTATGAATATTTAAAATAAAAATAAAAATGTTGGCAGTTAAGTAGAAGCAAATTATTTGTCATCTGCACCATTTGTCATTAATCAAAGACTAGAATGTGGGAGGCAAAAAGAAAATAGCAATAGAGGGTGTTGCTGGTAGCTTTTTTTTTTTTCTGCTTTGTTTTCCTTCCTGAAGCTAATTTCAGTACTTGTTGAATCTCCCCTTTGTATGTCTCTCCCATCTTACAACTTCTCTCCCTCCCTTTCCCTGGGGTAATTGTGCTCCAGATCTTTCTTATTCACAGTCCAATTGTAGGTAAAATTTCCTAGGACTAAAGATTATTTGATTCCACAGTTTGTCTTCAATAAGTATTCCAAATCATAACATTAAAAACAGAGTAGCGGAAGACGTTGCCTGGATTTTAGGGCTGGTTTTTGACAAGGCTGAAAATGACCCGGATTAGCTGAGGTGAGAGGGAACTCAAATCTAAACATAACTCCTTTGCTCACACTTTATTTTCATGAGAATCCTCTCCCTCCTTCTCCTCCCCCACAGCACAGAATGTCAAAGTCCGGCTGCAGCAATGCCTGAAGTAATGGGGCATTGATATTTCTGCTGGAGTTAAAAAGGAGAGGAATTCTTCTGCACGGGGCCAAGAGGGATAATGAAAACATACCACACTTGCTGCTGCATCTTCATGCCTCCATGATTCCTTTTGCCTCCTCCAAAACAAACATGGGGAGGAATGGGCAATGGAGCCACACAGGGTTTGTCTTCAATAGAGAATTAACTTGCTGTTAATCTTGATTGATCCTGTTAAATCACCCTTTGCTTGGGCACCCCCACAAGTCATGTCCTGGTTGTGACAGACAGTGAGGCAGCCACCTTACTTGGAGGTATAGGGCAGACCATGAGATAGCTTTCATCCCTGTTTGCTAACTTGAGCTGTCCTCTGTGAGAACACTGGCCAAAGTCCCCATGCAACGATTGTTGCTGATCCTCCAAACCTCTCATGGCACTCCAGTCTGTGTACTACCTTTGACATCTCCCCATTCTCTGTAATCTGACCAGAAGTCGCCTAACTTCATATGGTGCTGGTTCATATGGAGACTGTATCCTGTACCATACTCCCCCATTACCCTTCCAAGAAATCTTGCATGCCTTAGTACAGCAAACTCTCAGTGAGCCTACCTTCATACATGAAGAGAATGTAGACTGCTGTGCATTGTTCTGGCATCTGACCCGCTTTGGCAGCACTGGTTCAGATGGCCCATGGTGGCTCTTAGGAGTTTGAAGAGATGGAGCCAGAGAAAAAGGACTGGATTTTTGGTCCATATACATTAGAAACCATGGATCCTAGTGAGATTTAAAGCAGATTGTAAATTAGCTACACTACCTGTACATCTTTCTCAGCTGTGTGGAAGTGAAACGTAAAAAATGTTTGTAAGTTAAATTTCTACTCAATCTTTTTTTTTTTTTTTTTTTAAGTTTTCTGTTATTGATGCTGTGTGGACTAAGACTATAAAAGAGATAATTTAAGGGCAAATCCACACCTGAAAAGTCAAAATCATAAGGTTTCCCCTTACAGAAAGCTCCCTGGGGAACATAATACAGGGAATCATGGGCAATTTACTACTAGATGTGATATGTATCTCTCTGATATAAAAAAATCAATGATTTCCCTTAAAAAAAGGCCTCCCTGGGGACCAAAGAGTAGAAGGTCAGAACAGCTTTCTGGTTTGCATGCCTGTCTGTTTGTTCTCTGATGGCAAACAGCACTATAAGTAATGACTATTCATTCGCTGGAAAAAAGCAGCAAGCAGCCCTCTGTGCTCCACCTTATCCACCACTGTGATACCATTATCTAGAGATTCTTATTCTGAAGAAGAATGAAGGATTTAAGGAATGAAATTGCACTCCCTTACCTCCCACACCTCTCCCCTCCTGCATGCTCAGACATACAGACACACACACTGTGTGTTATCTCATACATAGTTGGAATCTGCTCAATATGATTTTCTCAGGGTTGGTCAAGGTAATGAAATATTTGACCAGCCTGGTTGCTCACGTATACCAAATACTCAAATATGTGGAAATGTCAGGTGCTAGATTCATTCCATTTCAGGAAAGATAGCACAGTGTCAACCTTCCCTTCTGATTGTACACTTAGTGATCATATTTTCTGATGTACTAAGAGCCAGTTTACATGAGTTTTCGTCTTCTCTGAGGATTTTGTAAAAGAGCAGAACAAGAAATGGCTTTTTCTCTCATTGGATTTCCCCTTCAAACATTCCCACACCTAGATTTTATCTTTGCATCATAACAAGGATCTCAAAGCACAATTGGTAATTTATAGATTTTACTCAATTACTTGAATCCAGTATTAATCAGTTCCCTCCAGGTAATATTTGAGCAAAGGTCTCCCCTTATTGCCAGCAGATCTTGGGTGCATTTGTTTAATCTATAGCACTGAGGAATTATTCCTTTTAAAACTAACTTTGAAACTCTGATTTCTCATTAAGGTGTTTCCAGGGTAGTGTGAACATGGAGATGGATTTTCACCAAATGGTGCGAAATGTTTCCCCAGTGCGTTCTGAATGGTTTCATACATCTCAAATGTAGCCTTCCTGTGAAATTTTGGGAGACTGAAAATAATTTGCAGTAAAATATGTGAAAACTCAAAAATACATCCTGCAAATCAGATGGTCCTGAGTTCAACTCCGAGTCTGCCAGTGCTTGATTTTCACAATAATTTGCATTTATGTCATGAACTGGTGAGTGTATGTTGTGTGTGCTCCTTTGTGCCTGATCACAGCTACGGAGCCTGACTCTTTAGATCAAACTGTAGCGACTCATGCTTTTAGCTCTGGTGGGCACCAATCCAGTTCCTGGTGTCAGCTAAAATGGAGATTGTCACACTTACATTATTTAATGACGTCTCCTTTTCAGGATGGCATTGGCACCCATTTTACAGAGGCAGAAACTGAGACCTAATTAAGTGGCATGCTCAAAGTCACATAACAAATTGTGTCAGAATCAGAAATTTTAGAAGCCAGGACTCCTTTCTCTCAAACTTATGCATAATCAATTAGATGATAGTGCCTCTCAGGCGGATTACTTGCCCTCCATGTATCTGAATTATATTTTTTATCTGCCCACTGTGTTTGTGGCTGTTGACATCTGAAAAGCTATTTGATCTGGAGGGGAACAGGAGTGGAGACAGTGGCTCTACAGTATGCTTCCTTCTTCCCTGAGCTCTTAGAAACCTCTTAAGAGAGCTGGGCAAAATTTTTCAACCAAAACTTTGTTCCGCAAAAAATGCGGACTTGATGACACCAAAATATTTTGTGAAGTGATGTAGATGTTGTTGAATTGTTTTGATTTAAAAAAAAATCTTAAAAAGAAACTCTGAAAAAAATTGAAATGTTTCATGTTGACATTTTTAAAACAAAACGTTAACATTTTTCATTCAAAATGACATTTTGTTTGGAAATTTCCTTTAATTTTATTTATATTTTAAAAACATGTTTAAAATGCTCAAAAGCAAAATGAAACATTTTGTGTCAGGATGAAAAAAACATCTGTATTACCCAAAATGATTTTTTTCGGATTTTTCAGAATTGCCAGTGACCTAAAAATTCCATTAATTGCCCATCTCAGCAGATGTTCCATTTTTGGGCTTTGTATCTGGAGGAAGTGAGTGGGAACATAGTCAGTGGGAAAGCCACTCTCTGGTAACATTGTTCTCCCCTTCCCACAAACCCATAGGCCCATCTGATGAAGGTAATGCTGACTGAATCAATGTCAGCTTTCATAGTTTCTTCTTTCATGGAGTGCAGCATCTTCCAGCAAAGGTGGGAAAAGAGCAGATTCCAGGAACAGTGTATTTAGAACCATGCTGTCTTCAGGCTGAGGGGAGAGTCAGATTGCTTATGCATAGCTTGTGCCGCTAGCAGCTTCCCTCAAATCTATCTGGATCTCTATGGTCTCACAGTTTTTGGGCCATTGAAGTAAGGTGTATGTGGGGGGAGAACACAACCCAACAGAAGAGTGAAGAGAAAAATCTGCA
This sequence comes from Terrapene triunguis, assembly GCF_002925995.2. NCBI lineage: Eukaryota > Metazoa > Chordata > Testudines > Emydidae > Terrapene > Terrapene triunguis. Next base: position 50,378,672 of record NW_020664420.1, read on the forward strand.
AATTAAAATTAATGGAGTTTCCCAGCCATATGTAGGGGATTATGGGGCCTTGTGCATCAAGGGGACCTTCTAAGATAAAGTACAGGGGAACTTCTAAGATAAAGTAATTTATTCACTATTTAACTCCATATAGAGGTTGATTCAGATGCACAGATGAAATACATCATTTCAATAACATCTGTCTCTCCCATTGTAACAGGATTAACATTGCAGGATGTTGTGGAAAGGTAAAGCAAAGAAGGACTAAGTGAGGAAAGCTAAATATGGTCTGTACAAAGCTAGTACAAAGCTAGGAGCCCATGTGATTAGTGCACTCAGTGGGAGTTACACATCTTCAAGGATAAATATGAAATTATTACAACAATGCATATTGTTGAACCAGAAAAATGTCTGGGGATTTAGCGCACCAGGGAAAGAGCATACCGAAAAGAACAGACAAACTAAACTAAGAATAGGAAATTGGTAATACTAACGATAATTAGTCTGCAATGAGAAACTGGATGACAGAACAGTGACAGTGTAGATGGTTGTTACAGACAATAAAGAGATATATATTTCAGAGCAGATATGTTAATGTTAATAAGAGGTATGCACACAATGAGGGAAAATACTCCTTAAGGAAGTTAGATTATTTCTGTGTCTTACTGTATTTTCATGGGACAGGTAGAAAAAATGGATTAGGAAACGTTGTTAGATGGATAAGAGCCCTATAAAATAGCCAGAACTTTGATTATAGTGGAATTTAATGGCTCAGGTTTTCAGGAGAGGGGGAAGGTAGGATGTTATTGAGGAAGCAAGTCCTTTTAAGGGCTTTCTTTTTCCTACCAGCATCAACTTGCCTGGGTTCAGCTTTAGCCAGCTGCTCTTCATCCATTTGCTGATTTTGGCTAGAGCATTAGGTTGATTAATGCTGTATCCTGTAAAGCATAAAGGAGAATATTTGCATATCCTTTTATGTTCCACAGAGTATTCAAAATATGATGTAAAATAATGACAGTATCATGTCAATCAACCCATTGAGTGTCGGTAAATCTGCAGAGTGATTTACTTTCTTTGTCACCAGAAGAACTCTTGACATTATGATTCAGTCAGTTCACTATTTTGGATGAGTTATTGATGAATGTTCGGGTTTTTTCTGTACCCCAATAGTTATGAATTGAAGGAGCCTCACTAGACTGATCACAAAATTTAGATACTGACTTCCATAATGGCCATACAGAACAATTGGGTACAAACTGTGAATTAGTGCCTGAGCTCCAGAAAAGGATCCATTCATTGTTCAGAACTCAAACCAACAAGCCCCCTGAGATCCAGCTCTGTGGCTTCACCGCTGTCAATACCTTCTCTTTTATGCCTCTTCCAGACACAAGAGTGATTTAATATTACTGTGCAACAAATGTGTGAGAAATCTCATGCAGGAGTCCATGTTTTGTAGCTCAGTCTTTGGCTGAGAGAGGACTTTCATCTCTATGACCATGAAATGGTGTGTCACAGGTTGAACTAGGCCCTTTCAGAGGGAAATGGTACAGCCCAACTTTTCCTCATTAACAGCCTTGTGGTTAGGCCTGATAGAAGGCACCTGGTCTCTGTTAAGAGCATAGAGGAAGCTGTGGAAGAATGAAGCTGCAGTTAGAATTCTCATGCAGGCTACAGAGAACAAAAGGCTATAGAAGAGACTGAGATACCAGGGGCTACAAAACTCCAGAAAGTAAGGTTAGTAGGGACCTGCAGGGAATTGAGTTGGACTTTGTTTTAGGACTCTGTGTTTTGTTTGTGACTTTGGTTGGTATTAATAAACTCAGATCCTAAGATGGGGTGTTTGAACACAAAAAAACCTGTGTGTGAAGTTTATGGCAGAGCCCAGGAAGAAGGGAATCTGAGGCAGGGTGATATAGAGCCACCCCTGTCCACAAGGGGAGTGTGTGGGAGGTGGCTAACTGTGGTACATGAAGTTTATCAGCATCAGAGCAGAAGTATTGCTTGTATACAAAATCTTTGTTTCTCCCAGTCTCTTGTACTAATGATTTAACTAGGAAATAGGAGTTCTTTACCAACACTAAGCTCTTTCTGTGATTTGAGACTACATTCCAGAGCCTTATTAAAGTTTGTTAGGATTTTCCCACTGGTATCTTCTTTTTTGCTGGACAACAGCCAGTTTCCTGTTTCCCAAAAAGCACACAGTACTTGCAAAGAAAATTCCCTACTGGCCATCTGAGGAGAGTGTCCAAGCATAGTTTAAAATATGGTCATGACAAAATACTCATGTATCTGTAGTTCCTGTAACATTTGTAATGCAGTAAGGCAAAGAATGGATGCAATATGGTACCTATGCATTTACAAAACATCTTGGCATTCTTGGTTACATCTTGACATTCTGGTATTGAAAACAGTTTGGTGTCTTTTGAAAGTAACAGTTGATTGGGTGGGCTGTTCAGAAAGCTGGAAGTAGGTTTGGGTAGGAAATGAGAAAGCACAGGTTAGTTGTTGAAGATGAAGGAAATGGAATAGATAAGTGATGAAGTAGCATCATTGCTGAAGGTGGGATAGGCCAAGAGGATAATTCAAGTACTAAAATAGAATCAGATTTAAATAGATGCAGCATATCTGGTCACTAGGAAATACAGGGAAAAGAATATTTTGGCTAAACAGGGCTAACCAGATTTCAAGCACCTAAGGTCAGTGTGATATCTTCATGTAGGTCTATACCTTGCCTAGTACAGTGGGACTCCAGTTCTGGTTAAGTACAATTGTAACACAAATATTAAATAATAAACGAGAAGGCATAGGCCTCATTGATTTCCTCTGAAAGTATAACTTTCTTGTAATCTCTAAATAGTGCTATCACAAATAACGAGTAAGGTGGTGCACAGGGGGTTATTTTCAAGTGGTAAGTGGAAATTGCATACTTCGGCCCAATAAAGGTGCACCTACTTACAGCAGCAGTGAATTTGGAATTAGACTTTCAAACAATTAGAATTTGTGAAAAGGTGCACAATTCAGCAAAGAAACTTATGTAATGACGCACATTGTGTATTCTCATATTCATTTTCATATCCTTTTTCATGTAAAACTACTTCCAAGGTGCCTGTAAGGAATCTAGATGACTTATATAAAGTTCCTTATTATTTTTTGTTCTTCCCCTAACCTCTGTCTACCTTTCTGTCCATACATTGTGAATTTCTTGGGTTCATCCCTCCTGGAATGTCTGTAATGTGCCTAGCTGTGGGTGCTACTACAAACACACAAATAAGAATATAGAATGTATTTGGATGATGGAATGAAATGTAAAATCTCAGATAATGTACAAATGTAAAATAATCTGTGGTCAATGAACCAAAACCACACATTAAATAGGAAAGTCAATCGTGCAGCATACTGACCAGGAAAGGGATTTAACGGATATTGTAGAGAAAAACCTTGAAGTCATCAGCACAGGCAGTTGCTGAGCAGTGAAAAGGTAAAGAGAATTCTTCTAAGATCATCATCGTCAACAGTGGAATAGAATACAGATCAGTAGAAGATATTGTATAAAACATTAGACTTCATCTAGAATACTGTATTCAGTTGTAGTCACCATTTTAGAAGACTATCATTACCCTGAAGACTGGACTTTGGGAAACAACTAGAATGATTCTGAGTTTTAAGAGCATTTGTTGTCAGGAAAAGCTGAGAAGTTATTCACTGAGAAACATTGAAGATGGGAGAATGTTGAGGTAACTTAGTAGATGTTGGACTGGAGGAGGAGTTTCATTAGATAAAACAAAATAACTGTTCACACAGTTTGGGGGGTTAGAAATAGAGACTACATGTTAGTAATTTTGTTGTAAACACCAGAATTCAGGCAGAAGTATTTAATAATGCCAGAGTAGTAAAGTATATACAACAAGTTGGCAACTGCAAAGAGTATAAATAAATGTAAGAGACAGCTAGATATTTTTATGGAAAGAGAGGAGATTGAAGGGTACAGTGACAAAGCAGTGGACAGGCTGGTTGAGCTAGGTGGTCTCTTCCTGTCCAGCAATTTCTTGTGTCCTTATGTCCTTTAACATTTTTTCATTATGATTCAGAGGTACTAATACCTTAATGTTCCTCAATCAGTTTGTCCCAACAGTGGATTTTTCTTCATTTTTTCCCCTTTACTGATACAGGGTACATCTAGATGAAATTATATTGTCTTAATGTCTTTGAAGGGACACTATCACCACGATTGAGGACTCACAATTCAGTTTCTTTAAATGAGAATATATCCTATGTAATGTCCCTGGAGGATCCCCCCTTTAATATACTGTTATACCAAATTAAAGCTTTAAAATGTTGCAACTGCCCCCCAAAAATTCAAAGTTGATATTTTAAAAATTGCAACATTCATGGAGAATGTCTTCAATATGCTAACAATTTATCCTCCTTTTTACAATCTAACTTTCAGTCGTACACTCTCTTGATATTGTCCCTGTAATTTTGTAATGGAAAAATGTATAAACTTGGGTAAAATCTTCAAACGTGCTTACGTGATTTAGGAACACAAGTGCCATTTTTCAGAAGTGCAAGTCAATGGGACTAAGGGTCCTTAAATGCCTTAGTCACTTTTGAAAATGGAACTTAGGCCCCATTGAAAATTTTAGTCTTTGCCTTGATTGTTTTTTTTTTCCACTCTTTTCTCAACAGTAGGCATTGTGGTGTATAAAAAATAATTATCCGTCTCCAATACAAATAGAGTTCAATTCTCAAAGGGGCCAGAATACAGATAAGTGGGCAAAAGAATCTGCCAGAAAAGGAAGAGCTGGTGACAAACACAGACCTTTGAAGAAAAGTAACCACAAGAGTAAAAGAGCACTGAGTGGAACAAAAAGTGCCTTAGTATCCTTTAAGAATACTGGATTTGATCATTCCAGGCTCTTTTTATCTTTGGAGAGTCCTAACTTATTTTTAGTAGAATGGTTGAACTAGTGCATGGAACCCATTTTATTCATATCCTCAAGTCTGGTCAACAGTGACTTTTAGGAAGAAGTAAGGTCCCATTTTTTTCCCTCCCCACTTACAGGAATTTATCTGGATTTATCATCTCTCTTCTGCAGCTGTGGTTTCCAAATGTTTGAAAGGAAGTAATATGGTGCAATAGTAAGGATCAAATGTTGTGCCCACTTCTGAAAGGAAGTGGGAAGGAGTGGAGTCCTTAATATGACAAGCTTTTGAGGAATGTGCATTAATTCTTATGTATTTTTTTTAGTCAATGCAATTTTAATATACTGTGCTTCAGCAGGGGGTGCTGAATCACATTAGCGGGAGCTTCCAAAAATATCATGCTTAAGGCAGGCACAATGTCTCTTGAAGTAGGCTTGGTCATAGCCATTCCTATATCTTTTGAATGGTGCAGCATGCAGTCTTACATATGGAGATATCTTCACTGGCAAGTAGAGAGAAGAGGATAGGGTTTTACATCAACTTCACCTCAGACCATTTGAGGAGGCTAGTACAAATGTCAGTGCTAGTGAGGAGCAGTCCTTTCACTCCTGAATTGTCGCCCATCCATACATTTCTAGGTACAATCTGGCCATAAAGCCTTTTCTGGTTTATTTTTTAATATAGTCTACTATATGGTATCAATCAGCCAAGTGAAGATCATTTCTGTAAGGGTTTCAGGTGGACCACTGACCATGATTGCTGAAATCTTCCATTAATAGTGTTCTATGTAAAATATGAATTCATGTAGGCTGTAGGATTGGGGGAGATTACATAAAAGTATAAAGCGAATATCTGGCACTTAGCCACTTTTTTTATGAGAGTTACTGGATCAGAATCTCTCTCTATGAAGCCTAATTCTTGCTGAAGAATCCCTTTTGCTATTAAATTCAAACCACATGTTATAAAAAAAAAAATGCAGTGCTGATTGTCCCTGCTAGAAATAGCTCTGCCTGTCAATCCCTGAATTAACTGCTGGATCAGGAAGAGGCAATTCTTCATGGTGAGAAAGGAGGGCCTGGCAGGAACAGCAACATTGATCTAAGTAGGACAGCTATAAAACAAAAAAAACTAAAAAAAAAAAAGACAGGTAAATTTGTATCTTCCTGTTCTTAGGCAATTTTCTTCACTTGCTCTATTTTAATTAGAGATGGGCCAAAGCCAGGAGCTAGATTTTACCCTTCTCAAAATGTCATAATTGGGAGTGAGTTTTTAGGCTGAATCTTTGGATCCAAACCTGCCCTTATAATTTTGATTCAAAGCCAGAAAAGGCATATTTTCTGGCTTCAACAGAATCAAAAGCTCACTAGCTTACCAATTGTTCTGGTAAGGTTGCCTTCTGACATAACATCCTCCCTCCTCAGTCCTACCCTGAATTTAATTCAGATCAAATGCTTTGTCAATTTCGAACTTTAACCTCATAGTTTAGAAGTAAAATGGCTCTCGGTTGGAAGGGAAAAACTTAACCAAAGCATCTAAAATTCTTCAATATTCTCAGAGGCTAAGGAGTCTATTGTCATCCCCTTCCATTCTATATTTGACCCCAACTTTTATATTAGTATTGTATTAACTGAGATAATTCCAGAATTAAACTCAAATATATGTTTCTACAATTACTAGGAATATAGAAGTCTAATAAAATAGGTGTTGATATTGTGTATATATACATGGATCTAATACAATCTAACGATAAATATAATTCCAATAATAAAAGTAAAATAATAATATCATGTCATATTAAAACTTTCTGTCATTCATATTAGAGCCCTGTCTAAATACTAGAGTAAGATGACAGATTTCACACATTAGTCATGGTAAATGCTACATTTCACAGTCATGGACTATTAGAAACTGATCTAGAAATCTAGTTAGAAAGAAAAGGTGGGTGATGTACTATCTTTTATTGGACCAACTTCTGTTGGTGAGAGAGAAGCTTTCAAACCATACACAGCTCTTCTAGTTAGTCATTTTTATTGTTAAAAGAGGTTTTAAAATGGCTATAAATTCTTTTCTAATTAATCTGAATTTAGGATTATGAACAACACTTACAATTTCAATTTCAAAATTAAAAAATGCAGTAAATTTTATTTAAAGGCTTTAGAAGTCTGCATTCTGAATACAGATTTTTTTTTTATTCTATATGCCAGTTTGCAACAATGACAGTGCCAAAAGTGCAACTGCATAATTAGATTTTTCATTTACATTGTATTGTAAAATATATAATCAAATGTATTATGATACAGATGGAAATTTACTGTATTTTTAGCATGTTATTTATATTTGGCCTAAAGAAGCCATTTATTATATTTTTTTACATAAAACTGACTTAGAAATGACCCCCAAATCTAGGGACGTATCCTCAGCTGGTGTAAACTGTGCAGCTCCATTGAATTCAACAGAGAACTACACCAATTTACATTACCCAAATGAATGTCTATACTGCTGGGTGGTTTGGACTCTGGAGGTGTGAGTATGCATGCGCACCAAAGTGCTGCACTGCAACTCCCCCGTGTGGACACTGTGGGCACAAACTAAAAGGTTCCTAGTTCATATTAATGTAGTCTTCTTCAAACAGGACTAAATTAATGAGAACACCATGTGCACACTGAGTAGTTGCTGTGCAGCATTTTGGTGCAGACTGATGTTCACTCTCCAGTTGTCCAAACTCCAGGGCAGTGTAGACAAGACAGAATCTAACCTCCACTCTGTAATTTGGAAGCATCATAAACTGCTGAGGTTTCAGCATTGACTGTGGTTATTACATTCCCCAAAAGCTATAACTGAATATCCCTTTTGACTGTCTCCCTTATCCTGTCACTTTCTTGGCTAGAAAAGAATTTTTGTTCCAACTCATCTTCTTTAACAATTCAGATCTATGCCCTCCACTAGTGATGATTTTAGGTGTCATTGTCTGTCTCCATCTCCCTTCCCCCCTTTCCCCTCCCCCCAGTTTTCAAAAGTGACTATTATTTTTAGTGCCTCAGTTTTTGGATGCACAATGTATGACACCTTAAAGGGACCTGATTTGCAGAGAGTATCCGCGCATCCAAAATTTCTAGTCATTTGGAAGATCTTGGCAGTTTTTCTTCCATGTTTCTGAAACCCTGTGATTGCCCATGCTACTCAGAACACAAGCCTTAGAAACACAAAAAGTTTCTCAACACTTCCAAATCTTTTAATTATTAAGGGAGTTATGCCAACTGCAGTAATGCAGTAGGAAACCAGGCCTATGCTAACCAGTAGCATGAAGCTTTGTAATTCATAGTGAGAGGCATTAAATATGGTTTAGGTCATTCAGTCTGATCCTGCAATTTACGGAACTTCTCATTACTGTATCTTTTCAACTGTCCTTTCTAACAGGTTCCTAAATATCTGTGGGGTGCGACCCCTCCCCTCCTTATAAATTAAAAACACTTTTTGATATGTCTACCACCATTATATATACTGGAGGCAAGGCGGAGTTTGGGGTGGAGGCTGACAGCTCACAACCCCCCCGTAATAACCTCGTGACCCCCTGAGGGGTCCTAACCCCCTAATTTGAGAACCCCTGGTTTAAAGTAGCTTACATAAGGGATAATTTGGGCCATGAAAAATTATATGGGAAAAAAACTAATATCCTATTTTACCCCTGTTTATTATTTGCATCCTAATCTACCAGTTTATCTGTCTTCTGGTTTCCCCCTTAAAAGACTTCCCCCCCACATCTCAAAACATATTGCCAAATCCTGGAATCTGAACTCAGTCCTTATTCTCTAAAAGCTCCCCTTGACTTCAGATTTTGGCCGTAGAGAATTTTGGTGAACATTTTACAGTATTCTCTTGTACGTTTTTCTCCTCTGTCTCAAACTCTACTTGTTATGATTGTGAGAACTGCTGTGTGAAAAGGAATTGACTCAGTTAGTGAAAACCTATGCCAAGTAATAGATTGTAGCCTTTTACTTGCAGCTTCCCTATTGGTGTGATGCATGCATTTGGCTAGAAAAACTAACTTTCATGTATAGCAAAACTTGAAAAACTCTTAAGAGAGAAAATCCTGTGGTAGTTCATCTTGGTTTAGGAAAACTCGTTAATATTTTTATTTGATATGCTAAAGCTAAACCGAAGGCACAGCTACTTAAGAAATGGAGCTAAAGTAATGTTCTGTTCTTCTAAGAACAAATTTGGAGGTTATGAGCAAAATGCTGGCTAAGGTAATATTCTCTGACTTTTTTATGCAACTTGTGTTGAATTTATGGGAGACTACACTAAAAATCAGACCTGAGAGACAAAGGATGATGGCCATGATGTAATTTTAATTTGTACATAACTCATAATCTCCAAGTTGCATGTCAGGTTAGTAGTGGTTTTTAGGGAAGGTGGGGGAGAGGACAGACATGGCTGTGATATAATAAATCGAGAGGGTAATGAAGATAGATACTTTTGATTTGATCTTCAATCCGTTGTAGTTCCAATAGAAGAATGAGAGTGAGTACTGCACAGAACTTATGCAATGTGCAATTCTTCTCTTGGCATGAGGGGTACCACATTGAAATTGCCCCTTTAGGGATGTGTGGTGGAAGTGGTGTCAATGAACCAGTCGAGTGGTCGGCTAGCCTTTTTACTTCAGAATATGTGGGTTCCAATCTTGTGTATGGGGAGTCAAAGGAGACAACGCCTATATGGGAGTTCATGGAATAGGATGTGTTCACTTGAACTAACTTCTGAACCCATTACAATACTGGGTCAGTCTTACGTAACGGGAAGAAAAGGGTTATTGCATTTTTGATTTTAGGGATCTAAAAATGTAGCAAGAAATGTCCTCTTCTGACCTCTTAATGTACTTTATGCAAGAGTCTTCTTTGATTATAATCAAACATGATATCCACTAAGTGCACTGCAGCAGCTTCCCCTCTCTCTTCAAAGTGCTGTTTTTGGAGCAGTTATTTTTCTATCCAACTAACAAAGGAGAAGGGCGATTTAGAATTATTGTCACTCAGAAAGGGTGACAATAATTCTAAACAGGAACCAACTTTCCAAAAGACTTTGATAAGCAAATGCTTTATGGAAATTGGCTCACCCATCACTCTTTTGCGGCATAGGTAAGTCATTAATGGCTTTGTATAGCACCCTGATAGGGAGTAAGTCTTTTATTTTCAGAGGGTTTTTTTAAAAGTAGAAGAAACATTATGGGCTCTTTGAATTCTTTTATTTCTCTTGCATGGTTTGCCACATTAGTCAGTTCCTACTGCTTCTCCTTTGGCCTTTTTCATTACATGGGATTTCTTTTTCTTTCTTACACATTCCATAGTAAGGAGTAGCTGTCATTGTTGTGAAAGGATGGGGGCGCGGTTGCAGAGACTAAAGGTCATCCTCCATGTTGGAAGGCAGGGCTCTGGACTGCAGGATGTAGGCACATCAGGCTGTGAGTAATGCTGTGTTATGTAATGTTCAAATAAAAATAGTTTGTGTTAAATACAAGCTCTGTGTCTTAAGGAAAACATCCACAATTACCCCTCCTACTCACTAACTCTGTCTGTCCGTCCATCCTTCCTCCCTTCCTTCCTTCATCTTGCAACCAAACTAAAAAGAGAAAAAAAGTGTGCTCTGTTTATACTTTTCAAAATGCTTAAAAGTGATATTCTCCTATTTTCTTCCGATGTCTTTTTGTCACTCTGATTTTGCTGCTAATAACAATTCAAATACTTAAGGAATTTGTTAGAATGCTGTTTCTGAACATTAAAGAGAAACAATAGCATAAGATATGTGCTCTCCAGTGTGTTTTATTTTAGTCCACTAACAAAAGGGCTGAGTACCTTAATGAAGATGCATGTGGGCTTATGTGAATTGCTGTGATTCCATGTGAATTGCTCTGTTCCCATTGGTTAGAAGTTACCATCTAATGATTATTGGGGGAAGGGGTGGAGTGGGGGCAGGGCTTAGGTGGAGCTGGGGGGAGCACCCCCCGGCAGATAGAAATTCAGCACCTATGTCCCAGGCCCTGCACCCCCCTAGGGATGGCCCTGGGTACAGGTAGGTCTATGCCTGTCCTAAACTAAATAATATACCATGATTATTAGATGGTATATTTGAAATGTGTTAATGGTCTCAGGTCAGTCTGTAGTGGATAACGTTCCAAATTAAAAAACAACACACCTCTCTCGCGCTCTCTCACGCAGACACTACTATTGCAACTAGCAAGAATTGGAATTGGTACTGTTGCCAGTTCTAGGATTAAATTCTCATGGGCATTTCTAGGTGGAAATAAATACTAGAATACTCTTCAAACTTTAGAAATACTCTTTATTATAAGAATTGAAAATCAACCATTAATTATAGCACTGCAGTTTTCTCAGAATGACCTAGTGTGTGCAAGTGTCATTTTGAGAGCAGATATTTTTCCCATGGCTTAAAAATGTGTATTAGTATATGAATGTGTATTATCTTTAGTAATCTATTCAGGAACTTCTTACCCAGCCTGCGTTCCCGCCATTATTAGAAAAGCAAACCCCATAAGTGTGGCAATTTTCATTACATTTTTTTACTGCAACTCCACACCCCTGTCTGACACACACATGTTGAATCTTTAATATTTTTTTCCTTTCTTTTAAGGTGTTGCTGTTCCATTGACTCAGCCAAACTTTTCACTCAGCCCTGATTCAGGCAGTTATATCAGTCAGCTCCCTCTCCCCTCATTTGAAGTACTGGTACAGGCAGAGCCGTCCCTAGGGTACGGCAAATCAGGGCCACCATTCCAGGCCCCATGCTGTGGGGGGCCCCATGCTTCATGAGGAGGTGGGCGGGGAGGTGAGGCAGGGGGGATGAGGAGGAGCCCCCTACCAACCTCTCCCTCCCCCCCAGCGCCTCCTGCCCGCCAGCGGGCCCCGCTGATCAGTGCCTCCCCCTCCCTCCCCAGCACCTACTGCCGATCAGCTGTTTTGCTGTGTCTGGAGGCACTGGGGCAGGGGAGGGGAGAGGAGCGAGGGCGCAGCCCACTCAAGGGAGGGGGCAGAACTGGGTGGTGGCAGGGCGGGGGCAGGAAGAGGCAGGGCTGGGTGGGGCCTTGGGGAAAGGGGTGGAGTGGGGGCAGGGCTTAGGTGAAGCTGGGGGGAGCAACCCCCGGCAGATAGAAATTCAGCACCTATGTCCCAGGCCCTGCACCCCCCTAGGGATGGCCCTGGGTACAGGTAGGTCTATGCCTGTCCAAAACTAAAGGCCTTTCCCCTCAACTAATGGGGAGGAACCACTAAGTCCAGATTCCAATTGATTACAGGGGCCAACAAAGGGGAAAACAAGAATGGGAGTGAGATCAATGGTTGAAAATTAAGGATCCAGAGGGGAACACCAAGCAGAAAATCTCGACAGCAACCACTGCTCCTCATGCAAGGAGTCTGTGGATACTGCCCAGAGGAACTCTGCACAGAGACATGAGCAGGCAAGGAACTAGAAATAGGCCCCACAGTTGCAGAGCACCCCCACTCAAGCAACTTCCTCCTCCTCAGATCGCACTAACCAGTGCTTCCTTGGTAACCAAATAAAAAAAGTCTGCAACAGAAGTGGTGCTATTTTCCAGAATTCACCTCTCCTCTAAGTTCTGTCACTCCCAAATGGGCTTTTCCCTTTCCAAACACTTACTGGAACAGCCCTCTGAGTTGGGGTATGCAATTCTAAACTGTGTAAGAGTTTTAGATTTACTTAGATTGTAAGATCTCTGGGGCCTGGTGCATTTTTGTTCTCTTTATACCATGCCTAGAAGAATGGGGTCCTGGTCCATGACTAAAGCTTCTAGGCACAACAGTAATACAAATAACACATAGGACATACATGTGTATATTATGTCCTATTACGTCCTTACAAAAATAAAGCAACATCTGGGGCTCCTTTAACAACCCATTCTATCTTTCTCCTTTTTTTCGCCCATGTTGGAGAGCTCAGGGGTTTAGTGCAGATGGGGGAATCAAGCATGTCAAGAAATGGATAGCAGAGGTAGAATGGGGTGATGCTTGGACAGAATAAAAGAGACAGAGGAAATTATTTCATACCAAAGCTAGAATGGGTCCTTACTACCCCAGGGCACCAATTACTATTTCAAGGGGTAGTAAGGACCTGCAATAAAGTAGCTGCAATAATTATAACTGCTAATCCTTTCATAATCATAAATTCCTACTTTATCCCAATCAAAGGGGGATTATTTAAAATAAAATAAAATATAAAGTAAAATGCTGTGACATTTATAAGTCCCCTCCCATCCCAGGAGCCCTATTCTCAAATAGACCAGAAGGAACCGTATAATTTGGCCTAAGTCATACAAGTTCTCGTCTTCCTTGGGAGCAGATTTCTCACTTCTCCAGAATAACTCTTCTGTTTTTTTAGACAAACAAAAATAAATCTCTTTGGCTGAGGGAACCTGACCCTGACACAGACCAATCTACTTTCCACTTACCCCTTCAGGTCAGAGTTGAGGTATGATATCAGGATGGTGGGGGTAAGCTTACACTTACCCCCATCATGTCTAGCCTTACCTGGACTGTGGATAAATGTGTTCTTCAGAGCTGTCAATCAGGCCATTCTCATGCACACTGAATTCCCTCAAAATAAACACCAACAACTCTGAGTCATACAAGAAATAAGATGTCTTTGCCTAGCTACACGATTTTCAATTCCAGCTGCTAACAACAGTCAAATTATTAGGTGTTATTCCTTATCAAAGATCAGCAATTCACTTGTTCTGTTCTTTCTGCAAATTAAAACACAGAAGCTGTTTTTGTTGCAATTATTTTAATTTTCTGCACTATACAGTACATTCATTTCAGTGTTTTGTAAATGAATACCAATACAAAACAAAAAATGGAGGGACTGGTATTTGGCAGGCTGCAAGATTCTGTGGGCTTTCTACATATGAAGATTGTTATGTGCTATAGAAGCTGGTTGATTCAACTTCCCCGTTTTAACTTCCTGTTTGCACACTGATGGGAAACAAAATATCCTAGTGGGTGTTTGAACAGCTTGAGCTGTGTTGACCTGGGAACTATTTCTCAGTGATCTAAGTATTGGCTTAGAGTTTAAACATTTCAGCAGCTTGAAATTCAACATCCCTTTTAGACCTCCAAGGCTTTGCTTTCACTCGTTTGAGCTTGTTACACACCAGGCATTTCCAAGTTAAGAACTGTTTGATTTTTTTTTTTTCATTATGTAGAGGCTTTAAAAATACAGAGGGAGGAGGAAATAGATATTATAGAACTGCAGATTCTGTAAAAGGTGGTGTACAATGACTAAAAGAGGCAGACCCTTACTGGCATTTAACAATTTACACCAGATGAGGATCTGCGCCAAAGCGACTAATAACCTTTCTGCTATGCCCACAACACTGAATAACCAGACTCTGAAAGGCTTCCATTTTTGCATGTGCATACTTGGATTTTGTTTTCTTTAAAATGTAGTTTGTAAGTAAAAAGTTTCTCCCTCTGATCTTGTCATGAACTTTCATTGAGGACATTTTGGGAAAATAAACCTTAATTGAAGTGGCAGGAGGAACTAGTACTGCTAAGCTATTATTTATCATACAGATGCACAGGTGATAAATTATCCATGGATTCAGACTCTCTACATACAGTATAATTCAAATTACCTGCTCTTAGCCAAATATCTGCCAAATTTCAGATCTGATAGTGTTTAAGAACAGATATCAATTACTCAATGCAAAGTAAGGTATTTGTTAGGCCATATACTATATATCTGAAAATTCATCCAGATGTGAATTGAACCTTTTTTTTTTTATGGTGTTGGGGGTGTGTGTAACAAGTCTGCTTAACTTGTTTGGTTTTGTTTGCTGAGATCAGAATCCATCTCAAGCTGTTTAAACACTAAGAGATTTTGTTTATCAGTGTGCTAACAGGAACTAATACAAGGAAATTTAGCAGCCATCTTCTATGTGTGGTTATTATTCAGATATGCAGAAAATACACCAGGAACTCAACTGTCATTATTCTGCTGACACAGTTGGAATCAGGACTTACTAGAAATCTACAACTGCTTGTCATGACATTTCCAGGCCACTTTCAAGACCAACATTTCCCAGACTGTGAAATGTGGGCTAGAGGGCTGAAGAGAGATGGCTGTTTAGATGGGGTTGGCTTTCCTCCCTGTATAAGTAAATGGAAATGAAGAGGAGGACCTAGTGCCTGGCTACCTCTGCTTGGGGTCGCTGCTACATAAAAATAGTTGAAACTGCTTTTTGGGACCAGAGGTATTAGTGAAGCTGCCAGTGACCAGCAGAAGAGGACTGTCCAAGGGAGATGAAAAAGATCTAGTATGGCCAGGGAAGAAGGGGACCTTGTAGCAGAGAAGCCCATCAAGGAACATGGGAGAAGAAAGATGGGCTCGTGTTAAGGCACTAAACTAGGACTTGGGAAATCTGGGTTCTGCTCTTGACTCTGCCACAGACTTCCTATGTGACCTTGGGCAAGTCAGTTAAACACTCAGTGCCTTGGTTGAGACGGCAGCAGAAGGTTGCTTTCAGTGGGGAACCAGGATGGGTGTTGTGCATGGGGAGTGAAGGGAGCTACCGCAACTTGGTGGGGGGTAGCCAGCTCCAGCCTGGGAAAGAGGGTCCCAGCATTTTTTGTGTCTCTTGCTGGCTGCTTGGTGTATTTGCTCCCAGCCCCAGCCCAATCAACTTGGTTGCTACTTGCTCCCTGGCCTCATCGCAGACACCATGGCAGCCACTACAGGTCCCCTCTCTAGCCTCCACTCCTTGCATGTGCACACAGTTTACAGAGAACACTGGTTCCCAGAATGTGTAGCAAAATGACACCTTGGGATGGAAATTTAGATCAGCCCCATCACCTCCTAATTCTGCTGTCCCTGCCTCAGTTTCCTTTATGTAAAATTGTATAATGAAAAGAAAAGCAATAAGGAAAATAAAATTATAACAATGCCTTTGTCTGCCATGTCTATGTAGAAGGGAAGCTCTTTGGAGCATTGACTGGATCTTGCTATGTGTTTTGTACAGCATTGCACAATGGAACCCTGACCTCCATTGGGGCCTTCTAAAATAAGGGTACGTCTACACTGCAAAAAAAACCCATGATTCTCAGATCCTGGATAAACTGAATTGGGATTGTTGGACTTTATTGGGGCTGAAAATAGCAGTGCAGATGTTCCTGCTCGGGGCTGTATCTCGGGCTCTGAGGCCTTCCCCTTCAGCAGTTTTCAGTGCCTGGGTGCTCCAGTCTGAGTGAGGAAGCTACATTTTTTTTAACCCTATAGCACAAGCCTGAGTCAGTTGACCCGGGCTCTGAGACTCGCTGCTATGTTTTTGGTTGTGTGTTGTGAGGTTGTGTGGGGTGGGCTTTTTTTATTTTTGGTTTGTTATTTTAGTGTAGACATACCCTAAGAAAAATAATAAATAACAGATGGAGAGAGGAGTTGAAATCAGCTAAAGTTGACACTGGTTAATTTTTTCAGAGAGAACAAACCATTTATCACCATAAAATGCATAAATACTTACTTACTTTATCATGACAGAAATTGCTACAGTTGCCTCAGAGACTGAGTAGGAGTGAGGTGCCTGGTGTGACAGTAAATGGGGAAGGAAAATGGACTTTGAAACAATCTGTCTATTAAAGTGTTGTCCAGATTATGAAAAAGCTTGAGAACTCCTGTTGTTGCAAGCTAGAGAATCTTCGATCAAGGATGGGCAAACTTTTGCTACTCTTAAACTCATTTGAACAGTATAGGTTTGAAATTCACATCAAAACATTCAGTCTTTGATATTTCTAAGACACCTGTCATGTTGGCAACTAAGCATTGTTATATTGTTTGCATTCCTCTTAGTGGAGAAAACAAGGGGCAGAGTGAAAAAAATAAAATGGAAAAACAGTGCTAGAATGGAGAAGATTGGGGAGGGGGGAGGATCAGAGGGAGGGGAAAGAGACACAATCTAATGAAAAAAATGGATGCAATCCATACACTGTATGTAGGCCACCTAGTTGTGCCAGTTTAGATTAATTCAGTATTAATTCTTCTGCTCCTAAGAGAGAGCACAGACTTCCCTTAAACTAGCAAAACCTGTTTTTAATTGAATCGCTCTTAAAAACAAAATCATTGAAACAAATTAGTTTTAATTACAGAGAAAAAGGGGTTGAAAACTTGTTCAAGGTTTGCCAAGTCAAAAATTAGTTTGAGAGCTTCTCAAAATCCCAAGCTCTGTCAGGTTTTCCCATTTTTATTTTGGAAATAGTGGGATAAGATTTGAATCTGAGAATTTATCTGAACTGAACGGCTGAACTATTGATTCACCAACTTGTGCTGATGTGTTACGAGCTGCAATGGAAAATGCCATTATATTATGCAGCACACCTCTCAAATACTCTTTATTTCATGAAATGTCACTCCTCTGAGTCCCATAGTTCCCTACATTTCACATAAATCTGGTGGCTGTTCATCATCTTTATTCAGAAAATTGTTTACATCAGAACCAGAGGATCATGAAACTGAGATTACAGAGAGTCATATACACAAAATGTTTCCTATATTAATAATGTTTGTCTTTCATTTGGGGGTTTGTCACCGGTTGCATCCCCCATTTAAGCATTGCGGGGATGAGAGAGATGTTGCACAGCACAAAATAAAGCAGCCCCTGCATCTAGCATTTAATGAGTGGCTCGTTTACTGTAGGTAGGATAGTGAGGCCCATCACCACAGGGAGGTGGCATCGGGTTCTACCTAACACTCCGAATCCATCTCCTGGAGGAACGCTTGAGTGTTGCCAACTCTGACAAGATCTGGATTCATGTTCATCTCAGCTTTCAAGATTTTTGGGAAAACTAGCTCCTAGCCCTCGTGGTTGCAGAGAAAAGCTGGAAAATGTAACCCAGGTTTAGCCTAAAGGCTCAAAAATCAGCAGGCAAATGAAAAATCTCAATTTCATTATTTTTGTTCAAATCTCATGTTTTTTAAGACCATCATATGATTTTTGAACACTTGCGGTTGGCAATTCTCTGTCTCCCTGGCTGAGCCTGTTTAGCATTAGACAGCTGGGGTCTTGCCATGGTGTTGAAGGAATGAAGAAGAGGTATGGCTGCTCCCTCTGTGCAGTGAGCGCACAAAGGACTCTACAGGAGGTGCAGGTTTGACAAGCTATTAATTCTGTCTGGGGCCATGTTCCTCTTCCCACACAACATGACACAGACCCATCATGGGGAAGGAGGAAGCAGCAGCTGAGGACCTCTAAAGGGAAGAGGGAGAACAAACCATGTGGGTAAATTGGAGGAAGGCACAGAATCAGTTTTGCTGGAGTGTGGAGGGTGGGACATGACTCAGGGTCTGTTTTGCAGGGAGAGGGGAAAACACAGTTTAACTCATGGGAAGGTGGAGGCAGATGATCAATTGGGGTGGGGGGGAGACGAAATTGTGTCAGTTTTTTTGGGAAGGCCTGCAGGGTACAGATTTGCGGGGGGGGGGAGGATGGGAGTGAGAGAGGGGAGCTGTATTCTAGTGAGAATGGAATCAGTTGTTGAGGGGTGTTTACAGCATATGAACTGATCTAAGGGACAGACTATTGACCCTTGTGGGGATGGACAGTGGATGGGAGTTAGGAGAAGTGATTTGAGAGGTGAGGGGGAAATGAACGGTGTGGCCGATATTTGATAGAAACTCTATGAGGGGATGTTTATAGAGTATCAGTTGATTGGGGTTTCAGAGAATTGATTAGTTTGGGGTAGCGGATGTATTGCATTATTGGGGCTAGAGGCCAAAGAATGGATTGGGAGTGCTGATGGGAAGAATATGAACTGAGGAAAAAATGGGCTGTTTTTTGGAGCCTAGGTTTTAAGTGTGCATATGTTGATATTTTAATAAAATTCAATTTGCCACTGGCAATGTATTCAAAATAATTAGTGGGTTGGCTTCCTTTTTCTGTGCTTGTTTCCCCCTAAGTTCTTATTTTATTTTTTTTCTAAAAAGCAGGAAATTGTACCTATTTCATAATGGGACAACCCCAGTCTCCCCATCTAAGGCCCCAGTCCTGTAAGTGAATCAACATGGGAGATCCTTGTGCCCCAATTTGAATGGAGCTCCACACAAGTACAAAAGGTCTGCCTGAGTGTATCCAGCTTGCAGGATCAAGGCCTAATTCTGGATTTCCTCCCCATTTTTGTTTACTTAGCTGTGAGCCTGAGGATACTTGTACCCACAGTTGGTTTATGTAATGGGGGTTTAGGCTTAGTGTATTCAAAGCAGAATCCAATGAGGATATATCTGCACTCAGCATTCATTAACTTAATAACCCTATGCAATATCCACCATCATAGAACACCAACCGACAGAATAATAACTCAGCAGTAGAGTTATTTTCTGTTGTGTTTTAATTTTGGCTTGCCTGAGTTATGTAAGTTTCCAAGAGCTTGTGTATTTCAAGGCTAACCTGTGGTCACACCATTTCTTTTTAGGGAAATGAGATGTAACACAACCCAATCTGTTTGAAGCAAGTGAGATTGCTGCTCCTTTATTTTTTTTATCATCACCATTGTTTCTGCTCATTGGTGTCTCCCGCCCACTCTTTTAGCAGCTGCTTACTGTGACAACTTACCTCCAGCTAAGTGGGAAGATGAGCAGCTGCTTGCAAAACCAAAGCCAATCTTCTGCCTGGATCAGTTGGCGAGGGTTCTTGTGAAAGAAGTGAGGACTGCACTAAATGATATGTGCTGAATTAATTGCACCTACTACCAGCCTCTTTCCAAAACTTACTGGGAAACGTATCCATTTGTGTAACAACAACAAAAAATCACTCACTAATCATCTTTTGAAGGTTAAAGATATTTAGAAACTCAGATCAGTCTATTCATAGGAACTATAGCATCGCTGATGAGTTTTAAAAAAAATCAAATTACATTTGTTTCCTTTCAGACTGCTTTCAATCAGGTTTCTGTGAAAGTGTGCATGTGTGGCTGTCTGGCTGTGTGTGTGTGTGTGTGTGTGTGTGTGTGTGTGTTACCCTGGTGTTTTGGGGGATGACTCATGTTGTAATTCACTCTATTCAGCTGCATAAATAATACTGATAGAAGAATAAGACGACATTCAAATATTTGGATTCTTGCCCCTGTCCTGTAGCTAGCTATTGTCCTCCCTACCCCCCTATCCCATCATCATCATCTCTCTATCTTTAGGCTGTGACGTATGGTAGGGCTCCTCCAAATCCCTTATCTTCTTGTGAGCAGGCAGCTTGCTCATCCTCCTCATGACATAGCAGATATAGAAAGAATCCCCTTCCTGCTGCTGTTGGCTCTGGCCTGGCCTAATTCTGAGGCTTCTGGATGCCTGAGAGCAGTAGTTCAATTAGGTCAAAATAGGGGTCTGGGTGCTGTCTAATTCTGGTGACTGCACAGCTTAATGTGAAATGCAGCATTGCATCTCTTGTGGTGATGGGAAAAAAGGAAAGGGGACAGAACAGAGACAAGAAGTGATTTGACAGGAGTTCATGTCTGCAAAAGAGCTCCTGGGGCAGTCAAACAAGTATACATACGTTCAGTGTGTACATTGCATATGGTCTTCTTAGCTGGGTAGGGTCACATCTCTGTAACTTGAGTAGAATGGAGAATCTGCAGTGACAACAAAGGAAAATTGATGTTCTGAGAGCTCTTTGCCAGAAAATGTTGAAGTAAGTATTTGCTGCATCCTGGATGTAACTTTCCAAAAGACGAATTAATTATTATTTATTAGCAGTAGTGCCATCCATCTTCCCTCAAAAGGAGAGAGAGAATTAGCAGCCGTGGGATGTCATCTGTCTCCCCTTAGAGGGTTGGGAACAAACTGGAGGCATATCTTTGGATAAGGAACTCCCAGCTGGCACATCTCTTTTCTGATCAGGTGGTGTTACTGCTTCCCATGTGTCCATTTCTGGAAGCCCCAGAAACTCTGCAGGTAGGCACCAACTCCTCCTACCAAACCCAGATCAGTTCCTTCTGCTTGTGAGTCCTCACCTTGACAGCCAAGAAGGAGGTTGACCTCTAGCAAAATAATGTATTTTTTAACCTAAAGAGAAGTGGGAAGAGTGGGGACACTCTCTTCGCTTTAACAAGGACCGGGAGCTGTGCTGTCCAGAGAGCACCCTGAGTATAAGGAAATACCCATTCTCACACCTGAATAGGGTTTTCAGGAAGCCAGTGCACTCTGGACTGTGTCTCAACCTTTCCTGCTGCTGCAGTGTTGGGAGATGGGACTAAGATCTCAGCTATATGAAGATTTGGAGGAAAGCAGGTCTTACTTGCTGGCACCTTGGAAGAAGCAGTATGGTTGTGCAGGTCACCCAGACATCTCCTTTTGAGAGAGCAAGCTAACCAGCCATTCTTGAAGACTTCAGGAGAGGAAAGGTAGTAGAAGGCCATCAGATCATCACTTGTTCCCAAACCTCCTGAAGATGAATCCAAGTAGGTGACAGGAACCTGGAACCTGCCAGAGCAGGATAAGGAGTGAGTCAGGGTTCTTAGCTTAATCTTCTCTGCCCTATTCCCCAGGAGGCAAGTGTGGGGGAGAGATTTTCTCTTTCCCCATCTATATGATACAAAAGAACTGCATCATTAGACCACTGGGACAGAGTGCTGCTTCCCAGTTGTTGGAAGAGCCTTCTTTTTCTCTATCCTCTTGTGCTTTGGAAGAGAAGGGGCCGGTCTGCAGGCCAGGAAGAGCAGCTGCTGCTGCTGTTGGCAGTAATCAGGGTGGGTGAATTACATGTTCAACCACAGAAATTTAGCTGAAAATTATTTAGCTGAATTCAGATGGCCAAATATTGTTGGTGTTCGTGTTGCTCAGCATTTTCCTTTCATTCTGTTCACCTGTGTCCAGCTGCAAATTACTCTAGGGGATGGAGGATGAGCTGTGGTATACAGAGGCTGAGTTTCATCAACCAAAAAATTTGCATCTTCTAAATATTAGAAATCATCTGTCACAAAAGGAATTGAAATTGGCAGTCAGAACAAGTATGAACCCAGCCATGAGCATCCATTTGGAGGCCATGGGAGTAAATCCATATGCAGTGTTAGACAAAGGTATTTCAGTGCAAAACACTCTGGGTACTGTAACTTTTAAAAGTAAAACAATATTCTGGAGCGTCTGATTTCATGACACATGAAATTCTTTCTGCAAAAATCTTCTGTTTCTTTTACCAGCTATCTCATATAAAAGACAGAGGAACGTGAGTATATCCTTTTAAAATGGTTGTGACAATGAAGTGACACACTGCCATTTTTTAATCTTCATGCCTACATCGGTCTTGAGACTGGTTAAACGTGCCATTCTCTGTTATGTGACCGTTATCTTTGACACTGGAATGAGTTATCACAGAATGTTAATGCCTCTCATGTTCTCCTCATTATACATTCTCATTTTCATGACAAAGACTGTAAGGGGAACAGAAAATGGTGCAAAATTAATACATTCTCCTGACAATCTGGAGATGGCATTGCATGGTCCTATACAGAAGGCACAGCTGGGGACCTGACAACAGCATGTGCACAGCTGCTTGTTTTACAAAGTTCGAAAGATTTTCCTTGTGGTTTTGATTGGGGTTGTTTTTATTATTTTTTTGGTGTGAATGTGGCTAACATGCTTTCAGTATCCAGGAATATCATTTTAAGCCAAATCTGCATACACTTTTGGATTGCATACCCCAATGTTGTGTTGTAACGTACATAGTATGTATGAGAGAAGAGGTGGGTTGAATAGTAAATATAGGTAACTTGTGTCCTGAGCTAAAATTTAAAGTTTGTATTTAATGCTCTAATACATTATATTATTGTTATTTATAACTACGGGCCAATATGTTGATGTGCTTGTCATTTGTTTTGTGATCTACATCATAATCTTGATTATGTGGCAAGCAAATTGAACTTTACAGCTCTCTTTGACTTCCTTAAATCATTACAAAACTCCCCTCCAAAAAAAAATCTCTGAAGGAAGTTCAAGAACAAAAGAATTGTATATAGTTCACTTGACTATGGAGCTAAAGAAACTGCTTTATGGTAGTACTGCTATTGGTCTCTTACCATTCAAAACCTTGGCATGCATCAGTGAATAAATACATTTTTAAAAATATGTAGCAGAATAAATGAGAGAATTTTCTTTCATAACCTCTCTGTACCAAAAATCCCCAGTCTAATACATCTCTAAAAAATCCAGATTCATTATACATTGATATGCCTAAGTTTCTATTTCTGAGCATTGTGAGGCTAAGGAGATGGTTTTAGGGGTTGTTTTGGAGGAAAGAAAAAAGACCTGGAAGACTTTAAATGATCAGAGCCAGGCAGCTCTGTGGCAGATCACTGTTACTAGCTAATGAACAACAGCTGAATGGAGGCATGTAGCCAGCCGAGATTGGGATTCCCCCAGAAGAGGCTGCTATAAGCATTTCTAAAGATGACTATACTGATGAATTAATAGATAATGTTATCACTCAAATAAAAACTAATTAGTGTAAAAATAAAATGATGCACTGAAATTTTAGAGATTGCTGTTTTGAGGAGGATGTTCGCTGATCAAATATAAATGATAAAAACATCAGGATTTGGCAAAAAAAAAAAGAGAATGAGTATTAGAACATTTAAAAAATCATGCCAATGCAATGACATGGGTCAGGTCTACACTTAAAAGTTTTGCCAACATAGTGATGTCAGTTAAGGTGCTGATTTTATTTTGTTTTTAAACATTTTTATACCAGTAAAAGCCCTAGTATAGCTTTTGCTGGTATTGTTATTTTTTGTGGGGAATTGACATAAACTATACTGGCAAAAGCAGTGTCTACTCAAGGAGGGTTTCCTGGCATAGCTTTCTAGTATAAACTAGGACTTAGTAGAAATGAATAGACCAGAATTCAGGAACTGAATCCAGTTTCACACGGGGTAGAGTTCTCCATTGCCACATCTGGACCTAGGGTTGATTTCTATGCACCGTTTCTATTACTGCCTGGTATGATGAAGGCCTAGGAGTGCTGTGTAGGCAGTGCATTCAGAAGCTGGCAAGAAGAGAGTCCTTTCTATCATTCAACAGTGAATAAGGGACTTTTGTTGTTGGGCATCTTGGCCTCCACAGATGGGAAGATAAGTTATGAGTCCTCAGTGGTAAAGAACTAGAGTGAGAGGAAAATGAGGATGAGGTGAAATTAGGACTGTGTCAGGAAGAATTAAAGGAAAAATAGTAAAATGAAAAATTAAAGCATAAGCCTTTTGAGATGGTTGAAACTACTCCAGTCAGGCAAAAGAATAACTAAGAAAAAAATTGCATCATATATGAAAAATAACGAATACACTTTTTTCCAACAGCATTATTGACCCAGAGCCTAAAAGAATTCAAAAAGATTGATACATTAGAATGTGTTCCTAAGGTCTGAATAATTAGATTACAGTTGGAGTGCCCTAATTAACAAATTTGGGGAGAGGGAGGATAAAGGATAAAAGAAACTAGACACTAGTTTTAAGATCCCCCAGAGCCAGATGGAAAAAGGTATGAAATGTTTGCTTTGTGACCTGAAAGGATCAAATGCATTGTTTTGCATAGAACTGAAGGGGAAAGGGATAGCTGGCTTAGAACTTATAATCAATAAACAGTAGCATGCTGATTCATAATGCCACAGTATGATTCAGATGATGACACCTTCAAAAAATGAAAGCAGAAAAGAAAAATGGCAGAAAAAGGTAAGCAAGAGTGACACAAGAATGATAGGACTAAGGAGCAGAATGTTTGATTAGTCTCTATGCATCTTGGAGAATAAAATTTGAAGATGATTTGGAAAACAAGTTACTGCATTAAAAAAAGACAAGTTTTCAAAATATTTAGAAAAGCAGCAAAAATATGCAGAAATCGTTTTACAAGGTCAAATAATGTAACAGTTTGCTTGTATACTTCCTCTTCCAAAACTTCGTATTAGCGTGCTTCCCTTCCCCCCTTCTTCCCCCCAGCAGTCCAGAAGCATTGCTTTGGCCTTTCTTGGTGAGTGCATTACCACAGAAATGTAATATATGTGTTCCGTATGGTTTCTTGTATTGTATGTGTGGGTTGTGGTTGTTGCTTGAGTTCCCATGACTATTGAGTGAGGAAGTTAGGTATAATTCCTGGCAGCATGGTAGTTTAAGAACATAAAAGAACAGCTCATATTTCAAAATGTTTTTTCTGAGATCGTTACAAAAATAAAAAACAAATGGTGAGGTTATCAGCTCTCATTACCAATTGCCAAGCAAATGTAAAAACACCAAAAATAGCCACAGGAAGCAATAATTTCTATGACAAATTATAGAGCTATTTACTTAGTGTGGTAAGTAATATAGTTTTGATCAAAGATAAACAGTTTAAAAAGTTACATTTGTTTTGTTGTGGAGGAAAAAGGAAATTGCTATTCCCTTCAGGCTGATGTACCTTGTAAAGCAATCTGTCTTCAAACACAGAATGAAAGAGAGCCAAAAAAAATCTCTGAATTACATGACGAGGCCCTTGAGATGCTGCAAGTTGCTCTGCTGTTGAGGACCACAGATGTCTCGTATTGTGGGTCATACTGTGCATTTTCTTTGGTTTTTAAAATATATTGTAAAGTAGCATAGATTTATACATGTTGGGGGTTTTTGGAGTGCTCTTTCCTCATTATGGACCAAGTTCATTCAAGCACTTAAGCACATGTGTCAGACCTACTTCAGTTGAATAGGACATTGGTTCTCAACCAGGGGTACATGTACCCCTGGGGATACGCAGAGGTTTTTCCTGGGAGTACATCAGCTCATCTAGATATTTACCTAGTTTTACAACAGGCTACATAAAAAGCACTAGCAAAATCAGTACAAACTAAAATTTAATACAATGACTTGTTTGTACTGTTCTATACACTATACACTGAAATGTAAGTACAATATTTATATTCAATTGATTTATTTTGTAATTATATGTTAAAAATGAGAAAGTAAGCAATTTTTTGTAATAGTGTGCTGTGACAGTTTTATATATTTATATCTGATTTTGTAAGCAAGTAGTTTTTAAGTGAGATGAAACTTGGGGATATGCAAGACAAATCAGAGTCCTGAAAAGGGGTATAGTAGTCTGGAAAGGTTGAGAACCACTGGAATAGGACACGAGCAAGCCCTGGCCGTACTTGAAATCAGTTGGGAACTGGGCTATTGACTTATTGACTCTTAGATGCAATTCAAGAGTTGTTACTTAGTACAATTGTTGGCATGATTACTCCCTTTAAGAGTTTCTAGGTGAGATTCTATGAAATGCCTCTTTGAAGTTCAGCCCAGAACTTGCAGCTTAGGGCAAAGGAAAGATAAGGTGGCTTTAAGCCATCTTTATTCCCTCCTTATCCTGGGCTGTTTTGCAGGCTGGAAAGGCCACTGGTGTAATTAGACAGCCTTGGAGGCCTGTCTAAGTTATGGCATCCTCCCCAGGATTCCATAGGGGCTGCAGCACTGCCTGAAATCTGCAGCATTGTGTGGTGGAGCATCCTTTTCCCATCGTGCCTCTCCATCCCCGAACCTGGCCACCAGCACACGCACCCCTATGCCAGATCTTGCCAGATGATCTTTACAGCTGTGTTCTACAGAGCCTGTGCTGGGGGAATACTTCCCTGGCTGGGGAGGGCTTTTAGAGCAACTTTACATTGCTCTAACTCCTTTTTCATGATGTAAAGAGGCTGTAGCAGGAGTGACTCTGTCATCCTCTGTTTTAAATGTGCTACTTAAAAAGCTTCTGTCTCCCAAACATCTCAGGAAACTGATAGAAAAAGTCCTTTTTATAAGGTTCACCCAACTATGACAGGAAAATCAGGACTTGCAAAAGCTGTATAGAGTGCATTGTGAGGTGATCTCTACGATGCCAACTCCACACATCAAATAGTCCATTCTAATGCACTGTACTTAAAAAGAAAAAAGTCAAACTGTGGTGAATGCTCAGACTAAAGTTAATAAAAACTCTTTTAAAAGCAAAATTAGTTCTAGTGAGAGACTGCTTTCTTCGGTAGTTCTCTTGGAAAGTCGGGTTTGTAGGTCATAGTCTATGGCAGTAAAGAAGAAAAAATATTCCTTTTTCTTAATTTTGAAAAATGTCATTATGCCTTGGGAAGTATTACAATATTTTAGTAATCAGCTGCAATGCTCATTAGTCTGCTTATTATATCTGAAGCACTTGTATTTGTTGAAGTAGCAGCAGCTGAGATAAAAGAAATTTGAAAGTGAAATCATACAAATTTGAGTCAGTGCCTTTTTCAAACTGGAAGCCTGCTATATTACCCTTAATGAGCTGATGCCCCGAACTCTAAAAGTGGATTCATATCTCTAACCTCTTTTGAACTTCTTATTAGAAACTACTGTATGATGTGAATTTATTAAGAGACAGAAAGGAGACAGTAAATAGTAAATACTTCTTTTTCTTAATTTTCACACAGTTCATTTGTCACACCTCAAATGTTAAAAAGAGGAACATGAATCACTCAGTAAAGAAGAAAAGGGAGTAGCAGTAGGATTATTTTGATTTAAAACAAGTCCGATCGTAATCATACAGATTGCTAATAATGTGAGACTAATATATGTTGGCAGAGTCCATCTACTTGCAGAAAAATCAGGTGGAGAGCGTATATTTTAAAATCATTATATTTAAAAGAAAATTTAACAGATTTTATACTGGTTCATCCATAGTTTAAACTGACAGTTGCAAGATCTGTGAGGCTCCTAATCAAACCAGCAGATTTATTTTGGAGTTGTTGTTACAATTTATTATTCAAAAATAATAATTAGAAAATTCTCAAAACACAGAGGAAACAGTTAATGGAGATTTGTAAATCATGTGAAAAAGTGTGGGGACTTACTTGTCTTCTGGAGCCTTATGAACCTCAAATAAACTTTCTAAGTGCTAAGTAATCTTTGATACCGTCTGCTTCTTTTTGTGCACGGCACAACTTGTCCTACACAGGGCCGGCTCTAGCTTTTTTGCTGCCCCAAGCAGCAAAAAAAAGCGCCGCCCCCGAGCCCCCCCCAGCCGAGCGCCGCGCCGCCCCCCCGCCGAGCGCTGTCGGAACCCCCCCCAGAGCGCTGCCCCCAGCGCCGCCCCCCCGCCGAGCGCCGCGCGCCAGAGCCCACACCCCCCCCCGCGCCGAGCGCCGCTGGAACCCCCCCCAGCCGAGCGCCGCCGGAACCCCCC